>NW_008651289.1:53746-122016 GCF_000695815.1 Acanthisitta chloris
CGGCAGGGGCCGGATCGCAGCAGCTGGTGGGAAGGATGATTATCCATTTTAGCAACCCGCCAGTTCCCACAGCTGCTGGGGGGTGAGGGGCAAGCTCCAACGCAGCGATGCCCAGGGCCGGAGCGAGCACCCCGGGCAGCCTCTCTGTCCCGCACAGCCACCTCCCGGGCTCCACCAGCAGCTCCGGAGGGGGCAGGCACATCCCCAAGGCAGAGTGGCTAAGGGAAAGGCATCCCTTGTCTGCTAAGCACACACCTGTCCCCCAAGATGCTATTTGGCCATCCTGGTACCCCCTGCCAAGCCACTCCTGCCCCCATGTGCTCTCTCAGCACTGCAAAGGCAGGAGCTCTCCCACCTTGGCAGCTCCCTCTTGCTCCCTCTTCCCTTCAGCTGCACCCAGCACCCACTACAGGAGAACATGGGTGTCCTGGGTGAAACTCAAAGGGGCTGTTGCCAGCTTTCAAGCTGCTGGAACTACCTTGTCCCGGGCTGGCAGCAAGGGCTCTCTAGAAGGAAAACACCATTGCAGGCAGCACCAGCACCAAAATGAAAGAAAACCTCTCTGGCACAGCTGGGATCTCTCCCAGTTTCTTCACACCTGCATTTGTGGCCAGCAGTATTTAGGTGGCAGTGACTTAAATAATTTATTTAATACCCTCCTTTTGAGATCTCATTGCTTAGGCAGTGTGACCCTCTCCAGCCCTTTCTCAGGGCGGGAGCTCCAGCTTTGGGGGTCAGGTAGTAGTGCTGCTCTGAATTGTCCATGGCACGGGCAAAACACCTCCTGAAGTGCTTCCCAGAGACCCCAAAAACCCTGCCAGCTTGTGCCGTGAACAACCCAGAGCACATGAGCCTCAAACCCCTAACAACCACCACTGCCAAGTCCTACATTTTCAGAAGTTACAACTCCCAACTGGCCCCCAGTGCCTCAGTTTATGAGAGGCTTGTTCTGGCAAGTAGTACCTAACAAGATAATGATGAAGGAAATGAGCTGCCCCCTCCCCTGTCTGAGCAGGCTGCCTTACACCCTCTGGGACTGCTGGAGGTGCTGGGAGGCTCTGTTTCATGAGAGTAGAAGCCTCAGCAATGCCTAAATTTTTCTTTGTTGCATTAATAGAAGTGCTGGCCTCTCTTCTCAATATTTAGTTTATGAATCATTTAGTTTATTAATCCCTGGAGTGGCAAGAAGCCACTGGGCTTTTCTCTCGGGACGTAGTAAAGCTGGGGGGGGGGGGCCAGGTCTTGCTGTGGCATGTGGCTGGTGCCAATGGGGGCCTGTCCCCTCCCAACGCAGTGTGTAAACCTCAGGGTCAGCAGATGATGTGAGCACTCAGTCACCAGGGGATTCTTTCCACGACTTACTCCCTTTCCCTCTCCACCATGACGTTGTGGTGTTTCCTTAGCTATTAATACAGGCTTTTGCAGAACAGGGTTGATGTTCTTATTCTTTACCTTCTGTTTTTCCAGAACAGGGTGCAGCTGGTAAGTTTTGGAGGGTTTTGTTTTCTTCCAAAGATAGGAAGAGGAGTCATGTACCAGAGAGACTCTCAGTGGCCCCCCCAAAAACGGAGCTACAAGTAAAACACAGGCTGTTGGTAACAGTGCTGCAGGAGTGTCCGTGGCAGCCAGATAGGAAATGTGTTCACCTTTCTCACAGCCCACAAGAGACCGCTGGTGCACAGAGAGCAGCATCTGTAATTCTGACAGCTCTACCTCCTACCAGGAGGTTTCTAGTCTTCAAGCAAATTCCACACTCAGTTTCTCCTGTAGTTTGTTTTAGAGGGGCTCTGGTGAGCTGATATTGGTCCCCAGGCTGGGATGCTCCTGGGAATCTGGACATTAAGCCCACCTGCCCCTCTCAGCCACATCTGCTCCAGGCTCCTGCCTTCTTGTACTTGCACAACCAACCAGATGGAGCTGCCTTTATGCTCTACAACCTGATTACTACTTCAGTGCAGAAATTTTTTTTGTGGCCTTTGGTCCAAAGCACTCCTTCTGGCCCTGTCCATAGCGAGGATGAGAGGGAGAGGAGCAGGGGAAGTGCTTGGCTGTGCCAGGCAGATCTGATGCCCCTGGATGCTTTGGTATTCTCCAGCACAGAAATCACAGGGTGGCACTCAGAAACCATGCAGTGGGAGCCACAAAGCAACACTAGCAAAAAGCATGAAGACCAAAAAAATTCCTGATGTGAAGCTTCCTTTGGTGGACTTCCCTGCAGAAATGGGATGGAGAAATTCAAGTCCCTCCCAGGGGTGTCCCCCACTGCGCCTGGGCCTCCCACTGCCCCAGCTCTGCTCTCCCCCTCCCCTGCTCCCTGCAAAGTCAGTTCCTGTTTGTCAGGATCTGTGCCCGGCACAGGGTCCTTCCCTACTCCTGCTTTTATGAAGCACTGCTGGAGCTGGATTCCCCCCAAAATCATCACGGACATGACAGGTTGTTCCCAGGCTGCCACAAGCTGTGCAGGGTAGACATGGATTGCACACCAGGGGAATGCTTCCCATATGCCTTTATTTGCAATGTTAAAGGACTTTTTTTACAGGCACTGTGCGCTGGTGTTCCAGACCCGTTCAGATTTTTTTCTGTATTACCCAATGACCAAGAGGTATGTTGGGAACAGGGAAAATCCCTCACAGCAACAGTTCCAGCCTCTAGGAAGACATCAGACATCTGAGAGGAACAATCTGCTTCTTCCAAAGCCACGAAGCCAGGAATCTGGTTTATAAACAGGCTTAAAAAATAATATACATATATAAGAGCAGCTCAAAGCTAAAAGTACAGCAGTAAGTGGTACGTAGCTATGCATATCTGTTCACACCCTTTCTCCAAAGCTGGAAAGGGGATAGTTTAAAAACTAAAAACACAGTTTAATAAAAAAAAGAGGGATTCCATGCATTAAATTTTAGTGTTTTGTGCAATTAAAATGGGATGAAAATAAATATAACTTAAAAAAAACCCAACCTTTTCCATGACACAGAGGCAAGCCTGTAAGGCACTTCCACATGGGCTATTCTAGAAAGCCTGGCAAGGAGCTAAAACAGTGCAACCATTTACAATGGCATCGGATGAGTGAAAGACACCTGTCTGGTGAGATATGAACTGAGAAGAACCTTAGGAAATTTCAGTCCTCAGGAAGGAGGCTAGGGCATGGTTGCAGACTCCTCCTCCTTATTGCTGCCGGGAGATCTCCCACACTGAGGGTGCTGAACCCACTGAACTATGGTAGAGGGGCTCTGGAGCACTGCTTTGAGGGAGAGAGATTTGACAGTGGGTTTGGGGATGGAGCAGGTGAGGGTTCATGACTGTCAAGCTCCTACACCACCTCCTGTGCTGCATTCTCCTGTCCCCAACATGAGGGACTCCCAGCTGGCCTCCCCTCCTGCAGCACTCTCAATGGCTGACCTTTAGTGAGCCAGCTCTGCCGCTGCTGAGTCCAAATGTTCCAGGAAGTTAAAAAATAGCCTCCACCCTAAATAGAGAACTGGGTGTTTTTGCAGGAGCAGGAGCAGGAGTACAGATGCCATCCACACAGCCCGTGCAGGCCGGGAGGCTGGTGTTAGCAGCAGTCAGAGCTCTGTGGAATAAAAGGGGAGCACATGGGGATGCCTTACTCCAGCTGTGCTTTGCCAAAGGTGACTGACATGGGAGCTGGTTTGATGCTGTAACTTTTCACCTCCTGCGGATAAAACATTATGGAGATGTTCCAGGCAGGAAAGTCGCCCTGGGCCAGGTGTGGGCATTGGTGGCACTACCCTTACACACATGCTTGGCTCCTGATGAAAAAGACTGATCAACCTAGATGGCTACTTTAGGTCTCATAGAAGTCCTATATAAGCTGTATTTCCCAGCCGAGGAGACCTCAGCTAAGGCAGGCTGGAAGCAGTTCCTAGCAGAGGAGCTGAGGCTCTACAGAAGAGCTCAAACTGTTATCCCCAGCATGGGGGAGGTGGATGGGAAGCACCTGGCCATGGTAAATACCTGTGCTCAACTACATGGCTCTGCAGCAGGAAGGAAACCCTTGCCCTCCAGTGCTGCTCAAAAATAAGTGAGCAATCTCTACAGGATGTCTTGAACACAAAGGACAACTCAAATCTGCCCTTCTAGCATCTCTCAAGGACTTGGCACAGCCCTAGGCTGAAAGGTGTTGGCAAAGGCAACTAAAGGGCTCTCACCCCAGTGTCCTTCACCATCTCCAGGTCTTGCTCACACACCCTGGCTGCCAGAGTGTCCAGGGCATGGTCACTTGAGTGTTTTCAAGACAAAGCTACTGATCCCAGTGTAGGGGGAGGCTCCTTCCTCTTCCAGCCCTCTTAAAAGCAGGGTGTGCAAGAGACAAAAGCACGATAGGAAAAGCATGCGCTTGCCTAAGCAACCCCTGCGGGCTGCTCCCGGCCAGCATGGCCGCCTGCTCCCACTGACTCTCTGAAAAAAGGTTTCAAGTTCAGCTTTTGTTCTGGCAGGTTAGCTCTCTATTTACATGGAAAGGGAAAAAAACCAAATAACCAAGACAACCTAAAAAACCACAACAAAAACGCATTAAATAGGGAGAGTATAGATCTCAAATGGGAAGGGCAAGGGCAGGAAAGTGTCTTGTAGTGCAGTTCAGAAGAGTCAGTCAAGGGCAGGTTGGGGGTAGTGGCAGAGTTGGACGTGTGGCTTTAATGCAAGTCTTCGTTCTTGGACAACTCTGTCAGGATCTGAATGAGGTTGTCCAGCCCCCAGAGGTAGCCGTCCTCTCTGTTCCCTTCCACCCAGGGCACGTTGTGTTGGAGAACCTGTCCCTCTGGCAGCGGGGTGGTTTTCCCAAAGTCAATCATCCAGACTTTGGCCTGTTCCTGCTTGTCATGAATGAAGAGGAGGGAGCTCCCAATTACCTGTGGAGAGGTGAGACCAGTTAGTGGCGCTCCTGCTGCTCCCTCTCAGCTTTGAGGCTTTCAGACATCTTATCGCAAGGCTTTTGCAAGCTCTGGGTGCTGCTGGCTGTGTTTGCACATGCAAATCAGGCATTCAGACAAGATGATTTACTCATACAAATCTCAGGTCTTGGCAAAACGAGAGGATCAGAAAAACATGGACATGAAAGATAGAGATGTCGTTTTGGAAACTGAGCCAAGGTCCCATAGGAAGGAATGAAATTAATTGTCTCAGCCTGGGAACTTTTTCCAAGGCCAGTTCTTTGTGATCAGCTTGTGCTGTTCACACTCACCAGTCCTGCAGACACCACTGCAGGGATGGTGACACTCCAAGTACAAGTTACATGCAACATGCTGTCTCCTGCCTGGAGACCTTGGTGACCAGAATGCAAGGGCTGTAGCAGAGGTGACCCACTGCACTGAGATCCACGAGTGCTCCACAAGATGAACAGATACATGGAGGAGGATCCAGTTGGTGTCAGCCCACTAAAACAGCAGCACTGGGGACTCGCATGTCTGTGCTATCAGCAGGGTTTAGCTTGAGGTTTGCCTTTAGACAAGGGTTTTGAATGGTAAGCATGTACTGTTTGCAAAAGCTGCTATGAATTTACATTTTTAGCAGAATTTTTCCTCCAGTGCATTGGGAAAACAACCAAGATGCAGAGATACGTATTATTTCTGAGAAATGCTTATCTTTAGCTCCTCTCCTTCTAAGCTTTTATAGCCCTCTCTTGACCAGGACAGAGAATTTTAATTTTAAGGAAAAGCCTTTTGCTGATGTTCTTTGCTTGCCTCTCCTGGGTCACTGAATACTCCTGCAGCTCCTTGGAGGAGCCCTGCCCAGAAAGGGCCCTGTGGAGGGGCACACAGAGCTTGGCAGATCTTCTGCTGCACTTCATCTCGAAGCATGATGGAAAGTCAAAGCTGCTGCTTTTTAATTTTTAAGGAGTGGAAATTCCTTTCAAAACCTCCTTGAAAGGCTGCTATGTTTCTGTGTTTTCAAATGAAACCCTGGCACTTGGGTTCAGGGAGCATTTTATTTCCTGTGTTGAACAGACCTGAAAGCCTCAGTTTTGACATTTCCCTTCCAATTGCCTTACAGGCACCATCTGCCTCCAGCTCCTGGCAGGATCCTCAATGTGTGGCTGGGGCTGAGGTGGCTCACATGGCTCTGGGTGAGGGACAGTGGCTCTTGGAGCTGTGGCTCCTGAGCCCTGTGAATCAAAGGCTCTTTTGCCCACGTGTGACCAGGACATGCATTCTCATGTTTTGTTAAGTAGATGCAATAGCAAATATTCTTTACCAATTCCAAATCAATACAATTATTCAATTAAATTGTGAAGCATTCCAGTTCCTGTTATAATGGCCAAAAAAACATAGCACTTCCTCTTTTGTTTTCCCATCAGAACTGAATTTTCACTATAGAAAATGTTGGTATTGTGGAGACTTATTTCTGGAGGAAAGTCATTCCAAGGAAAGAGCTCTTAGTGTGGTGCCCCAACCAGCTCAGGAAAGGCAGGTGGGGGATATTGCTGAAGCCCTGTTTGATCACATGGAGCAACTGCCAGCCAAATGATACCTTTTGATAGTGCTTTTACACTAGGGATTTTTTTCTTTTCATATAAACCCATAAGCAGCCTGAGTTCCTCCTAGATCACTTTTCATCTCTATGAACATTGGTTTTCAGTAGATTTGAGCCCATGTCAGATGGATGAACACTGTATCTGTCATCATCTGTACTGTAAGTATTAAATACACAGGGCTATGAAAATACGGATATAAGCATAAATTCAAAATTATAGATATTTACAGCCTCGACTTTGACTTATCTTCCTGGACAAGCTGAGTTTAAACAGTTTGCATTTCCAGGCAACTAAACATGAGTATTACCTCATGGCACTTGAAGAATGGGGATGTCTCCAGGGTAGCACGGATATCCTTCAACCGGTTAAGGTAACTGTTCTGGAATTACAGAAAAACAAACAAACCCAAGCTGTCAGTGCTGTGTGAAACCTACATAAAAGCTGCAGCACGGGGAAGACAGGAAAGCCACCCCTCTTCCCAGCATCCTCTCCATGACACCACGTTTGCAAGGAGAGAGGCCAAGTGTTGAGTGTTCCTCAGCCACCCTGTGCTCAGCAACCTCCCACAGACCTGTCCCCTCATAAGGTGTCCCTTCTTTGGCTTCCACACCATCTTATGAGCTCCTGTGGCTTCAAAAACTTAAATCATTTGCTTTTGCTGAACCAGTGCTTTCTGCAGACTCTTCCTGCTGCATCCATGCTTCCAAGGAGGGAACAGCTAATTCAGCAGTTGCTGCTGAGCACTCACTACCAGGCTGCTTTTTTCTCTCTCCTGCACCTTTTTAATAGGTTGGCTCTTCACCTCATCTGTCATTTTGTCACTCAGTCAGTCAAACATCATGAGACAAATGTTCTGTAACTCCGTATGAGCACTTCTGCAAAGCTGGTCCCGTAGGCAGAAGGGCTTTCACACTAGTCAGCACACAGGTCAAGACCCATGATCCTATTTGAGCATCCCTGCAAACTAGGGGTTTAGTCAGAAGGACTAAGCACAGGAACACACGCAGAATAGGAATCTGGGCACTATAACATATCTGCAAGGGGATATGTGGGGGTTACTGTGTTAAAATTGTTTGGCCAAGGACCACTGTCCAGAGCCACAGCATGACAGTATTAGCGTGCTCCAAGCTCTTTGGGGATGAAATGCAGCCAGGCAACTTAATTTTCAGATCCAGGAATAATCCCCAGGTAACTCCTGTCAAAGTGAACATGCTGGTTTGAAGGAGGCAGTGCCAAGGGCCTCTCCAGCTGGAGCCTTGCACTTGAAGACTTTATACAGTACAGCTTAAAATGGGAGTGCTTTGTCAAATAGGATATTTGACACGGTGTAAATTGTTTACAGCTACATCTCTTATTCTCCTGGCAACATAGAGAAACTTGGAAAATGTTGACTGCAGCTTGCCCATGTGAAGGGCGCCTGGCGCAGGGCCATCCTTCCGCGAGACAGAGTGCAGGGCCATCCACTCTGCCAGGGTGGGAGCCCCCACCACTGCACACTGGGGTAAAGACTGGGCTCAGAGGCAGCCACCAGCCCCAGGGGTGAGGGGCTGAGCACAGCTGTGATTCCTCAGTGGGTTTTGGGAGCCAATCCTTGAGCATCCTCAGCGGACTCGAACCCAGTTCAAAGAGTGCTGCTGCAGTCAGCATGTCTCTTCCCAGCCCTCCTATCACCCTTGTACTAGGATGGTGTTTTTCTTCAGCGTTTCTCATGCATTTTTAAGAGAGGTTGCTCAGGCTTCAGCCCTGGAGGGCAGGGAGCTGATGAGGTGAGGCCAGTCTCCGCAGGAAAAGCCCTCTCTAGGCAGTCCCACCAGTATCCCCCACTCACCAAAACATTCCTGTTTCCTCTGGTAAACTCACTGAAGGCCTCCATGACTTGTTCCTTTGTCCGTGTCTTCTTGAAGTCCCGGTTCACAGTGCCATCCTCTTTCTTGAAAAGAAAGGAGAGCGGTGAGTGGGATGGGGAGGGACAGCTGGGACAGGACTAGTGTTTCAGCAGCCATGCATGTTCCCAAGTAGGATGCAACCAGCCTTTTTGGCAGCTGAAGGGCTTGTCTATGGAGAGGGGGTGAGCAGAGGCAGCAGCTCCCTGCCTTGCACATCCCAAATTATCCCACAGCCCGATGCATCGACCTCTAATGCAAATGGCAACTGTCCACCATCACACACTTGCCAAGGTCACTGGCAGTGTGGACAAGCTACCTCTCATGGACCTAGTGCTCGTTGCCAACAGAGGCTGTAAACTACCTGCTTCTGGTGTTTCTGTGCCTGAATGACTTCCCATCGCTGCTGTAGCTGAGCACAGGTGCTGACACCAGCCTTGGGCTGCCCCCCTGGCTTGTGGAGGAAAGCAGAGCATGATCATGATTGGACAAAACTGACTGTGGATGGTGACAATGTGATGGAGACAACCCCTTCATGCAAATTCCTCTGTGGACCATTGCAGCAAGGAGAAGAAGGCAAGGACCAAGTTCCGTGGCTGTCTGGCCTCACTAGACCTTCGATAGTCCATAGATTACAAACCTCAAAGGCAGCAGCCTGGCACCAAGATACAGGGAGCAGCCTGTGCTCCTCTGCCTATTCACCAGGGGCACATCTGTCCTTGGCCTGCCACGGGGATGTCATGGCTTGGTCTGCTTTAGGGATGCTCCTGTCTGAACACCTGGGCAGCTTTGTAGGTCTCTCCCCATTTCCCTGGTCCTTCTGGGGCTCCAGTTTTTACATCAGCATATTTCATTGTCTGGAGGGGCCATGGGACAGGCAGGCAGTTCGTGCTTCCTGAATACAGGGGCTATTTTAAACCACGCACACTTGTGCTCACAGCTCCATTACAGAGCTCCATTCCACTGCCCTGGACAGCTCATTTGCACACAATAGACTGAAGGGATGGGGGCCAAGAAGACATCCTGTGAGCTGGGGAAGATGAAGTAAGGATGAAGGAAGCAGAGAAGAGGTTAGGGGAGGAAGAAGGCACAACGAAATCACCTGCCCTGGAGATATGAGACCCAGAAGTGCCCAGGGAATGGGACAATGTGCATCCCCCTGAACAGAGGGCTGGCTGTGGGCATGGTGGCCAGTCCAGCCTGGGGGAAGGTCGAGTGCCTAGACTGCAGAGAGCTGGGCAAGGCAAGCCCAGCACCAAACCAACACTAGATGTGCGGTTTGGGACGAACCACACAGCACACTTCAGCTTCCAACTTGTGTTTTGTGCAAGTGTGAACAATGGTGACAACAAAAACCACATATGACAAGAAAAATTCCATGAAAACCTTTGTTTGCATGGACTGAAACCAATACACCCAGCTTCAAACCACTTGGGACCCAGCCTGACCATCATGCTGCCACAGGGTATAAAAGCAAGGCTAATGGCTGACAGAGTGTGTATTGGCAGGGGCCAGGGACAACCTTTTCACTGGAGACCTCCCTGCCGTAGTGGCCATCCTGCCAATAGACCAAGCAGAGCCAGGCTCTCTGCTTTGAGCTGTGCAGCAGCATGGGCAGGATGCCATGCTAAGGATACTCTGCACATTTGTGATGTACAGGAGAAGGGCTCTAAACCACTATATGTCCCTCACGTGAGCCCTGATGTGGCAGGTCAGAAATCTACCCACCCTCTCCCAGGGGGATGATTGATATCAATTTGGAGAAGTGCCACAGCACGAATTTCACATGTAAAGAGCACAATTTTCCACAAAGCATCCAAGAAAGGAGATGGACTTCTAAGTGATCCTAAAAATAAATGAAAATCACAGATGGCCTTTCAGATAAGGCAATCTCAGCTTCAGGAAAGCCAAACAGCCTATCCGTAGTGCTGCTCCCATTATTACCCACTTCCCATGGTTTCCTCATCCAGCCAGACATTGCTGCCATGAGGCTGACAACAGCCATGACATTTACAGGTGTCTGAGACCCGAGGGGGGCTGGCTTCCACACAGAACTAATGTGAAGGGGGCTGATAAGGACTGTGACAACCTCCACCCCACCAGTGATTCCAGATCATGCTGGCGTCACTGGGGCAGGATTTGGGTCAGCCAGATCTGCCTCTAGCACTGTGTATGGCCTCAGATAGGGCTTGTGAGCTGTCAGTCTTGGGAACGTCAGGTGAAGGCCTTTTAGGGCTGTTTTTGGGACCATGCAAACATTCCAGCCTTGGGGAATACCACCCCACTGTGACCTTGCTGCAGGCAATGTGGTGCTCAGACCAGAGCAGGAGTGGCACTTCTTGCAATGAGCTCCAGCAAGCTTCAACCGAGTTACCAGGGATCACTTGTATTTCTTCTAGCATGGAAATTTTATTAATAGCTACTGTTTCCAACAGTTTCAGGCTATTCCAGAGAGTTAAATGAGTGTCATTATCTCCTTTTGCAGAGGAAAATTTCCATTAAAAAAAGTAGAACTGGATCCTCAAGGCCAACCAGGAAAGGGAGAGTTCAGCCAGGAAAGTCTCCATCATCATTCCCAACCCTGAACTGACTGTTCACCTTACCTGCCTGTGCTATCCCAAAGGCTACCACTGCTCCTCTCCTTCTCCTGTACCCCTTCCAGCCCATGTGCTCAAGGCTCAATCCTGTCCTTCTCCTATACTACAAGGTATTCTCCTCTACCTACCATCCTTCAGCAATGTGTGAGGGGCAGGGCAGATTCACTCCTGCCCTTCCCAGGGAAGCATTTGCAGCAGGAAATAAAACATGAGGAGACAGCCAGGGCACTGAAGGCACTCTCCCTAACACAGAAACATAACCCCAGAAATAGGGCAAACAACAGGGATACAGCACAGCATGACCAGGTCTACAGCCCCGCTGGAAAAAATGCCAGCTGTGAACCAGCATGAACTGCTAAAGCTTTAGCTTAGGGGAAAATAACCCAGAAGCTCAGGGATTTAAGGAGAATTACAGTAATTAGAGCCTTGATCAAATTAGTCAGCCCGTAGCAGGAGTACTCCTGGAGGCCAGCACTTCTCAACATTTTTCAATTAAAGGGCTGCTTCACCTCTGAAAAAAATCCACTGCTCAGATTGGGCAGAAACTCACAGTCAGCTGAAACAGAGGTGCAAATCTCACCACTCCTTTATGGCTTTTATTTCCCTCCACAGTGCTGTTGTTTTTTTCTTCTGTGGGAACATGATTTGTGGTATTTTTCACATTTTTCATTTCAAGTGTTTCACATATGACCTGCTCTTATTGTAAAGCCCATTAAACATCCCCAGATGACAGGCTAAGAAGCACTGCTGGAGGCCAAGGATCTATCATGTTGGACTATAAATAGATAGAGATTTCTGATTATACCAAGAAAGCCGGGAGAAGAAACAGTGCATGGGAGGTTTGGTCCCAGCTGGTCCACTCCTTTCTTATATAGCTTCAATTTTACAATAAGCACCAGCAGAACAGCAGCAATGGGAACTAGGCAAAGGGTTGTCCCACGTTGGAGCAACTCACAGCATGCTTATGGGCACCCATGGCACTAAAGGGTCTGTGGGAGAGCTTGGGAGATAAGGGAAGTGCTGCATGAGCAAGCAAGTGCTCTGACCC
This sequence comes from Acanthisitta chloris, assembly GCF_000695815.1. Lineage (NCBI taxonomy): Eukaryota > Metazoa > Chordata > Aves > Passeriformes > Acanthisittidae > Acanthisitta > Acanthisitta chloris. The sequence continues at coordinate 65,768 of NW_008651289.1, forward strand.
AATGTAGACACTGCAGAAAGATGTTTGGGGGGGGGACCATGGCCAGCAGCATCCCAGACAGGACCATGGGACAGGCAGGAGTGCCTTGCATTGCCTGCCAGAAAACTCTTGAAGGGGCTTGGCCCAAGGGCTACTCCTGGGGTTTCTGAGAGCGGTTGAGTTAGAGATAAATGCACTGTCCTCTGCTGGCCGTGAAACAGCTGAATGAAGCAGGGGCCCTCCTCCCTGTGTGCAACATACACAGAGGAACAGACAACTCCTTTCTCACTGGTGGTTTGGAATGTGGATAATTAGAAGTTATCAGCTGTAAGTAACCCTTTTAAACCCATGGTCTAACACCTGCATTTGTTTGCTGTTTGGTGAGGTGAAGGGGAACGCTACCCGGCAAGTCTACAAAATCTGGTGTAAGGGCTTTATTGAGGAACAGCTTCATTTGTTTTAATTCTATCATTTTGACACTGCTATCTCCAGGCAGGAGAGGTGCGGAGTTTAAGGCCAGATGGGTGCTCTGGGAGAATCCTGCCCAACTCAGACAGGAGAAAAACAATCTGTGATCAAGAGAAAGAAACTCCTCCAACCGAGATGCATGTAGAAATTGAGCCACTGTTTTCAGTAAGAGTGAGCAGCCACCCTGAGCTACCACCTGGGCTCTCAGCAGTGCCCCAAGCCTGAATTACTGCAAACATGACTTGACTGAGCTCCCCTTGGCTGCTAAGCCAACACCATGCCCAGGCATGCGAAGAAACCCTTGGCTCAAGTGTGATGTTCCCTTTAATTCACGTTGGCTGGCTCTCAAAAGGCATATGCCATTGCTAATATTCATGCAAGTCTTATATCTCTAATACAAGTGCTCTGCAGTTTCAGACCTACCTCTGTTCAACTGCCATCCCAGAAAACTCTCTTGCTGCAAAACCTGCTCACCAGGAGAAAATCTCCTAGGCTGGCTCATCTAATGGGGATACAAAAACATCCCAGCAGGTATCTTTAGAAATGTGAGTGCTGCTCTGAGCAAGCACAGTCAGCAGGTTACACACGTGTGCAAGTGCTGACGGAAAGTGCTGCTGCTTGTATTTGCCCCATTTCATATGGCTCAGTTGCTGAAGTTTTCAGGACAGGCATGTAAATACATCCTCCTTACTGACTGTGGCTAAGCTCACAGCTCCAAGCGCAGATCGGCACATGTTCAAGCTGGGATTTGGATTAATGGCTCAGCTTAATGGCACGGCAGTATTGAAAGCAAACAACTAATTTGAGTCTTCGAGATGGAGTATGACACTTTACATTTTGTAATCAGGGAAATTAACCAAGCATCTGATTTAATGAGATTATGGCTAAAATTGTCCTCTTGCATGGGTGCCCTAAGCTTAGCTGTGCTCTCATATCTTAGGATGTGAGAGGCAGCACTGCCCCAGGCTAGGGTGTTGGTTTGGCTGCAGGGGCTGGAGATGTCCAGATGTGACATGGTCTTGCCACCAGTCTGCTGCATGTGTACCTCTGTCAATGAGTTTGGCTACTAAACACTCCTAGCAGCTGATTCCCTGCTCTGCACACCTGGAATAGACTCACCTTTATCCCCTCGATCCTGAAGCCCAGTGTGGCAGTTGAGCTGATAGTCTCCCTCCACTGCATGTAGCGGGGCTTGGTTACTGCCCGTAGCACATTTTCCTCCTCAGTGGGGGCATCAGGGTCCACCTCAATCATCTTCTGGTACATGTCCTTCCTCAGGCTCGGCTTCTTCCGGGCCTTTATCAGCTCCTCCTCCAAGTAGGTTCTGCAATGAGTGAGGAGGGTATATTAGCAGTGCCACAGTGCCGCCACACGAGGTGACATATATCCACAGATAGTCCTTGCCCCAGAAATTAGGCTTATCCAGGATAGCTGATCCCTAAGGAGTAGAGCAGCATAGGAAATAATGGAGCAAGCCTCATTGTAGGTGAATTGATTCTGATTTTATTATCACTCCATCATCAACACACGATATCTTTTTAGTTCATCAAGGAACAACAACCAGTTTGCCAGTAACAAGGGAGGTTATCTCTCACAGGTGCTCATGGTCTTGCTGCTGTCCCACTGGCAGCCTCCTGCTGCCACTTCTTGTCCTGGGGGACCTGACCCCAATGCTCAGGAAACCTGAGCAGTACCTTGGCTCTCACAAACTAAACATTGCTTTCAAGATGTGCCGAGGAAATTGCTCATATGCTTTGGGACCCAGCTGAATTGAGGGCAAGAGGGAGGTTACTGTGCCCCAGCCCTCAGCATCATCTGCTCCTCCCTCCAAGGGTTGCCCAATGTGGGCCAAATCCACTCCTGTGTCTCTCCTGTGCTTTCCAATTACCCCACTCTGTGCACCTCAAGGGCTGTGCCTCACTGGCTGCTAAACAGAGTGTTTTCACAAAGAGGTGTTCCACTGATGATTTGGCCCAGCATTGGTTTAAGTGGACTATCTAACAAAAGTTTTCTCTACAAGGTGGAGCAGAAGAAGGGATGCAGCCTTGGCCAGGTGCTTACCATCACCCCAGGACAACAGGGTGCAGCCAGGATGGGGGAATGGGGCAAGGAGGATGCAAGGTGCAGAGGAGTGTGCAAAGACCCTGGTTTTATGCATCCTTCAGAGGAGCACCCCTCTGTGTCACAGTATAGAAATGAAGAAGTTCTGCACTCAGGCATACAGAAAACCATCATCCACAAAGTAATACTTCCTGCAGCATTAATAAGCCACTATGGAATTCCTCTTGCAGCTCCCAAACCTTCTGTGGCTCAGCCTCTCAAGTGCCCAGGATCCCTCTCCTCAAAGGACTCACCAAGCTGGGTGAAGTGTCCCAGCAAACAACACAGGAATGACCCTATCTGTCACCTCCTTCCTCCCCAATCCAAACTGCTCTACACTTCCCACTAGCTATGCCTAGCTCTGCACAGGAAGAGTACCCTCTGCCCATATCTCTTGTGCCGAAATCCCAGCACTGATTGTGTGGTTCACCTTCAGAACCAAGCAAGGGTATTAGGCAGACTATGTGGGACAGTGTTCCTATGTGTCCCACAGGCTTAGCAAAGTAACCTGGTGCCTTTACTCTAGGCAAGCATATGATGACCAAGCACCCCCAGGACATCAACCCTTTTGAAAAACACTGCAGATAAAAGCAGTGGAAGTCTTCCGCTGAGATCACCAAACCCATGATTTTGGGGCAGGTGGAGCGAAACAGCAGAATAAAGCAGCGACATGTTAGAAGTGCTGCTCATGTTGCATTTCCTTTGGATGAGAATGACAGATCATCTATGTCTGTGGCTTGGTCCCCACCATTGCCTCAGGCTTGAACCATTACCAGGGCTTAAGAAAGACAAAGTTTTGTTTAGGAGTGACTGGAGTAGGCTGCTGCATCCCAAAGCCAGGTTGGCAGGAAAAACCCCAAACCTCTATCTGCCTGGCAGCAAGCTGCTGGCTCAGATGACAGATTTAACAGCCCTGAGGTTTAGTTTATTTGCTCAGCCACGGGAATGACCCACTCCACAGCATTAACTCATTTTGCCCTCCCTCACCAGCTCCTCTCACAGCACTGTCTTATTTAAAGATGATGATGCCTGGCATGTTTGCCCCTTGCCTGCTCTGCCTGCCTGAGCTCCAAGACCCCATGTGCACAGATCACCCAGCCTGTGATCTGTGCATGGGAGGCTTTCTTCCTCCCAGGCAGAGCCACAGGAACACCTGGGCAGCACGACCAGCAGGTCTTCTTCTGGTGGCTGTCATCTCTGGGTCCAGAGCGGATCCTGTCTCCCTCCTGTAGCAGCATGGTGTGTGCCAGCTGGGGCCACATAGCTGTGCTAGGCCCCCTGCCCTTCTTTCCACCCCTCTGGTGGAAACTATACCTCATCTCTTCCTTGCTGACAGCCCAACACACCAGTTCGAGTTTCACACTGGGATGTCAGGAGAGGAAATTCCTCCCTCCCACAGAAGCCATCAGCTTTTCCAGCAGCGCAAGTGTCTCCACCACGTCTGGGCTGCACCCAGCTAAGGGGGTCTCAACCTACCCTGCCACCAGCCTACAGCAAATCCAGGGTCGAGTGGTGACCTGAGGCTGTTCCAAAACTGGCAGCCCCCTGGGGTCACCAGCCCTGCTCACATTTGCTCTGGGACACCATTCTCAGCTGTGGCATTGCTCACTCAAAAACTGCTGCTAGCCAAGTGGCTGCAGCCTGGGATCCTGGCATATCTGCAGATGGTTCCCAAGGAGGACACGGGTAGTGTTGCTCATCTGTTAGGAAACATTTCAAGAACTTTGCTTGAAAGGCACAAAACTACTTAGCACACATGTTTTATGCCTCCAGTGCATATAGGAGCAAAAGCTGAGCAGAGGGAAATTTTCTTGCTCTTGTGCCTTTCAAACATCTTTATTTCACCTCTCTGGCACCCTGGGCAGGTTCTTCTACACCTTTTCTTCCCTGCCCCTTGACTGTGTCCTCATGTGGCAGAGAGAGGAAGGCTGCCATCCTCCTAAAAGCTACTGTGCCATTCTGGTGTATCCAAACCTAGAGTGCTGCCTCTCTGCCACACCAAAACACTTTCAAGCACACAGGACAGTCAACAAGCAGAGAACAAAGGAGCCTAGTGTGCCCTTACCAAATCCAGGTTTCCCCATGGCTCTCTCCTCACGCTGTTGGCTTAGCTTTTCCTGAAGACAGGCGAGGCTGGTGTTGTTACTTGTGTGTTTCAGGCAGTTTTACCCAGGAGAGACATTTTCTTTGAGTATCCCATCTTAAAACTCACACAACATCCCCAGAGCCACTCACCTGACCCCCATTTTGCAGTCCATAACACAAGGGGAGTCAAATTCAGCCAGGAGATCTTCCATCTGGTTGTATCGCTCCCCATCCTTCACGACATCACCATGGTAGGCAGGAACATAGGGCTTCAGGACATCATTCATCAGCCGGTCGAGGCAGCGCTGCTCTGATTCACAGTGCTTCTTCAGTATCCTGCCATTAGCTGCTGCCTTGAAACTACCTGAGGGTGACAAGGGACAATGTGGCACTTGCTTTGGATGGGGGATGGTGCTGTGCCTTCTCAAAACAAGAAGGGCAGCCCAACACCTTGGAAGTATTTCCATTTACACCTGCACCAAAAAGAGTCCCCTTAGGCTGAGACTTAAAAGCTTTGTGTTGCCAGTGGTTTATGACCAGCGCTGTCCCACCTCAAACAGGGCAGAGACCTGTCCTGCAGCACCCAACACATTTGTTTCACATCCTCTGTGTGCTCCACAGTAGAGTCACACTTTTGTCTTTAGGCTCATCTGTGGGGCACATTTATGTAGGTCAACATCTGCTTTGCTTTGGATCAGCAAGGCTTAGGTTTCACTCAAAGGACCACCAGCTTTATGCTGCTTGAGTAAAAAGCAGCAATAATACCTCCTGGCCCTGAGACACTGAAAGCCCAGAGCACTGCACCTTCACATCACCCTCCTTAGTATTTAGGTCACTCTCCTGGGCTAGAGACATGGGAGCTGCAAGCTGTGACACTCATGCAGCAGTCAGAAGCAATTCAGGCCAACAAAGCTCATTAACCTGAGATAACTAAGAGCATTCCCACCGCTCTGCCCCTCCCCATGCTCTGTACCTGCGTGTCCCGCTAGCTGGATCCAAGGGTACTTCTTCTTGAAAGACATCACAAACGGGGACCAGTGCACCATATTCTTGATCTTCCGCCATGATTTGCTCTAAAGGGAAAAACAATCATGAAGGTGAATGCAATGTTTTAAGCTTTTACTGTCTGTAAAGTCACTTCAGGCAGCACACAGCTGTTTTGGGGACAGTGAAAGAGGCGCTGCGCTGCAGCCAGGATGGAAGCAAACAGAGAATCTGCTCTTTTCCCATTGTGCTGTGCCAAGGTGGAGCCACTGGGCCCCCACTCTCCATTCAAAAATCACAAGTAACTTCACTAAAGTGGATGGCGTTACAGTGTTGTTCCAGTTGGCTGCTTCTGCTACAGAGGGCTCAGCTGTCTGCATTGCCGTGTCTCTACTCCCCACATCCCCCTGCAGTGGAAGCAAACAGAGAATCTGCTCTTTTCCCATTGTGCTGTGCCAAGGTGGAGCCACTGGGCCCCCACTCTCCATTCAAAAATCACAAGTAACTTCACTAAAGTGGATGGCGTTACAGTGTTGTTCCAGTTGGCTGCTTCTGCTACAGAGGGCTCAGCTGTCTGCATTGCCGTGTCTCTACTCCCCACATCCCCCTGCAGAAGCAGCAGGGACATTAACCCATCCTTGAGCACCGCATTAGATCACAGCAGATGGAGTGAGGAAGGGAACCCAGGATTGCTATCTGGCCACAAAACTGAATCCAGCTCCTGTGGGAAACAAGAGCCGCTCGCACAAGCACACAGAGGCTCACTGCCTGGCTTTTGTTCCCTCCTGAGGGGCAGCTGCTGTGCTCATTAAGCTGGCGGTCCATGTGCACTGCTCAGCCTGCTTTGGCCCATCTGTAACTGCAGTTTAGAGAACAATTCCCCTCTGACATGCTGTGTTTCTCACCAGATAGATTGCACAAAACTATGTACATGACTAACGAAGGTGGCATTGAACACGAAAGCCTCCTTCAAGTGCTCTGTCCTGCGAGAGCTTTTCCCTGGATTGTCCCAGGGAACATGTCTCCAGTAAAAGGCAGGGGGATGACCTCTTATCTTGGCCCCAGAACGTGATGGTACAAACAAATCATGTGAACAATATACAACAGTGACAATGGAAAAATGCCTTCTTGCGAGAGCAAGACAGTGTAGTCCTGGCAGCTCTGAGCTTCTGGGTTCAGCTGGAAGCCTGCAGATAAATTATCCTCATTTGCTCTGCCCTGAAGGCATGCCAGGGAGCCTCCCAGAAAGCCCAAGTAATCTCTTCCTCGTGTTTGGAGGACTGGCCACTATTCCAGTAATGCTTCACAGACGGGCAGGGAAGAGCCAGCAGCCTCGACTTGTAGTTTGGATGCTTGCTGGGGGTGAACTCACGGCACAGGAATCCATGCTTGGGAACTGCTGACATGTTTAAATGGCGAGGAAGAAGCCAGACAAAGATGTTAGTGTCTAAAGCGTGGAATTTAGACTGGGTTATCCCCGTGCCATCCACCAGCCCTGCTGGGGAGAGGGGACATATCACATGGAGATGCAGGGTCTGCCCAAGCAGTGGGAACCAGGGGTGGGAGAGGGGAGGAAGGTCCTTCCCCACCTCCCAGGCTGGGAGGAACAGGGTAGCCCTTTCCTGGGTGCCTGCCCATGGCCAGGAGCATCCCAGCACACCCTGGCCAGCAGTGCAGGAGCTTGGCAAGGAGCTGCCCAAGCACAGGGTGACACCAGGCATCCCCTTTGCCCAGGCTTCTCTGCGCCATGGGTCTGTGCTGCCTCCCAGTTTGCTTGCTTTGGCAGGAGAGCCGGGCAGTTCCATACCTGACATGAGGATGAATGTTTTTATTTCCAAACAGAGTGCCAGAACTTGTGTGCTTTAGCTGTTCTTTGTTCTTTTGGCAGAGAGCAGGAGGGAAGTGGGGGGGTGTCCCCTCCTTTTGTTTTTAAAATAGTAACATCAAGTCCTGGCTGATGTCATGAAAAAAAAACGGGGACAAAAAAGTCTCCGAGGGAGTTTGGATTCCGGACGAGTGTGACCCACCTTCTCTAAAACAAGGAGCCCTTCCCCCTGCTTGCAGCACAGCATCGTAAGTCACTCAGTCCCAGGAAACACTCCAAGGCAACGTGCCTTACCAAGCCAAGATTTTGGGTTTTGGTGGTTAGAGCTTTATAGCTAAAAACATGAGGTACTTCAAAACACAGGCAGAATGAAGGCAAGCAGCCCCTAAAGCAGGGCAAGCCCCCCCCAGCTTCCCTCTGCCAGGGCTTTCCCAGGAGCAATGCACTCTGCTCCAGCACTGCTCCCAGGGCATTGTAATGGCTCTGAGTCCCCTGGAGACAAAAAAACATAACAACCCTTCTGCTGAGCTGGACGAGACCAAAAGCCAGACACTCAGCACAGCGACATGAGGAATGGGTAGCACCCCCTTCGCACCAGAGGGAAACATTTTCATCTGGACTTCACCCAGTTTCGGGCAGACATTCAGGCATTTCCAACCCAAGTTTTAAGGAGGTGTAACGATTTTCTTTATGGAGAGACTTGAGGCACTTTCATCCATTTCAAGTCACTCCCAGCTTGCTGGAAATAGACTGAGAGGCCAGTTGTCACTGCCACATGGGTCACCTGCTTTTCTGCTTCACACAGCCCCTTCTCCCTGGCTTTGCAGGGGCAACCACATGGGCACTTGCAGAAAAGAGGAGGGACCATCCTCTCTGCAATTCCTTCAGGATTCTTTGGATTTTTGGTATATGCCTGAGCCCCTTCCCAGTGTAAGGAGGGAAAGTTTTCATCATCAAAAGGAAGCCCTTCCACGCCCACAGCCCATCACACATTACTGCCCAGCACGCACAGTTCATTTTGCAGGGCAGCCTGCTGGGTCCATTCTTTATTGGGGGGTATATGTATCTATACAAAACATCCTGTCACTCTGTTGTGGGAGTGCTCAAAAGGCAGTGAGTTTTGCAAGGGGCAGCTCCCCTAGTAAACCAGCAGCTGCATGACTCCATCTATCTGGTCTCTGGGGCTGCTGATAGGCAGCAGAGAAGAGGTGGAGGCTGGAGCATGAAGGAGCAACAGTGGTCAGTGCCTCCAGTGATCCTGCCACCCCCTTTGCCTGAAGATAACAAAATTCTCCCTAGGTAAAGAGTTGCTCCAAAAAGTCAGCCTTTTTACTTTCCCTAGAGCTCCAAGAGAGATGTTAGGTGGCTGTAACTACCTGCAGGGTCCTTTGCAGCCCCTGGGGATGGCTGAGGGCTTCCAGCAGGAGGTCTGTGTTTATTCAAACACTGATGTGTTTAGGGATCTCAAAGCTGATGGCTGGGGATCCCAGTCATGCCAACCCCCATGTCAGGGCCTTGCAGTTGGCCATGTGAAATCAGAACCATGAGCTTCACAGCACTCCAGACCGACTCCACAGCCATGTGCAGGAAACAGGCCCTCTGTGCTCAGCAGGCTGCTGCCTCCTGCCCTGCCTGGTGCTATTAATAGACAAAGGGAGTATTAAAAGCTATTTACAGTAAAGAAATCTTCTTTAACATGGCCTGTTGGGAACCATAAGGTTATTGCCTCCAGGCTTGTCTGTATCTTTTGGTTTACATTTCAAGGAGTTATTTGCTTGTACGTCCAGGAGCACAGGTACAGCTCTACGTACACGGACTAGTTATCTGCAATAACTCCCCAAACTAGGACTAAAGGATTTTTCAATATACCGGAAGAAATAGCTTTGCAGGTGATGTTACCAAGTGATGCTGGTAAAAGGCAGATATGTGCTCTTCTCATTTGCCTGCAAGGAAGTGAGCCTGCAGGTTGTCATACAAAAAGGTGAGCACACTTCCAACTCTTTTGCATGATCAAAGCCTGCACCTGCTTGTGGCACCCGGATACCCTGCTCTCCCCCAAATCCAGCTCTGTGTATGCTTTCCCTCCCTGAAAACTCACGAAGCAGTGTTGACCAATTGCACTCTTGCACACACAGCAACAGTGTACAACCTGTATAAGCAGGGAATATGCACAAGGTGTCTGATGCAATTCTACATTTTTTATTTAAAACCTGCTTCAGTATCAGCAAATGCCAAGTGACTGGGTGTTAAGTGAATTATTTAGTGACTCTGGAAATATATTTAGCAAGGAGTAGCACCATTTTCCTCAATAGTCTGCCACATGGAAACGAAGCTCAGCACTGTCAGAACCAACTAAAAATGAACTTTCCAGGGTTTCTGCAGCACTCTGCCTCTGCCTCTGCCCTCTCACAGCTTTTGCTGGCCACAAGCTCATCCCCAAGCTGGGGGTGAGATGAAGGCCAGAGGAGTGAAGCCCTCCAAGTGAGCACCCACAATTGGCTGGTGGGAGAAGAGTGCTGGGAAAACAATTTTATCTGCTGCATGTTTAACTTTACTTATCTGAAGCTTAAAGCAAACTATAGGCTTTCCCCATCTGTCAACAGAACTTTGTATGGAAAGAACAACATAGGAGAATTTAGTGCCAGCCCTGAAGGTCAGAGGATATATTGTGTTTAATTAGATTAAACAAAAAATGACTGATGAGCTCAGTACTCACTGTACATTTTCCCTATTGCATATGGCATTCCTTTAATGTCTGCTCAAAGGAGACGTGCCTGTCGCCTCCCTTTCCCAGGATGGACACTGGTGGAATTTGACTGGTGTTACTCCCCATGCATGGAGCCAGCAGGGTGCTCTTCCTTTTCCATGCATTCAGCCAGAAAGATAGGCAGTAACTGATTTAATTTGTTGAAATTATGGTTTCCTATGGTTTTATGGGACCAAACATTCCTGGAAATAGCAGGCACTGGACCTGTATTTCAGTGCTTTTTATTAACTAGAGCATGCACGGTTAGAGGCAAGATTACACAGCTGGGGCAGGGGATGGAGAAGAGTGGGAGCAGCATTAAATTAATGATTTTCCCAATTCTGAAAAGAATTCCAACTCCTTTCTCCCAGGAAGATCCCAAAATAGCTTAGGATCAGAAGAGATGGAGGAAAACTATGAGGAGACAGTAGTGTCACCAATGCTCACTGCTTCCCCTGGCTTCAGTGGGGTTGCTGCAACCCAGGAACATGCATGAGTTCTGGCTTTCTATTCTCTTTGGAGAAAGCCCTGCTCCTGTGGGCTTCATTTCCAGCTCTTCCAAAAAGAGATATGAAGCCATGGTGCTGCAGTGACAGGGGAACCCTGCAGGAAGAACTTTTGGGGCAGCTCATGAGGGCTCCAAGATGTTTCACTCACAAGTAGGAGGGTTGGAGAGTTGCTTCTCGTGTCTGGAGCCTTTCTGGTTTAAAAAGCAGCACAGCAAGCAGCTGAGAAGGGCACACTATGTGCCACAGAGCCCTCTTCTTTAATAACAAAATGAGTGGGGGGAGCATCTGCCCACAGAGTTTACTCGGTGTCAGCCTGCTCCTCGGCCATGCATATGCAGCCAAGGAAAAAGAGGCCATTTAGTTTTCCATGTTTAAAAGAATGAATGTGTTTTCTTTTAGTCTTTTTAAAGTTGTTAAGGTTTCCCTAGTGATGATTGTTTCCCTCGACTGGGAAAAACCTTGTCAGCCCAGGCATGGCAAGGAGGCCAGCTTTGTTCATTGTGCTGGGTGTGGAGGGCAGTGGGGCAGAGCTGGCAGGTACCATGGAATGCCTCCTCCTGGCATGTCCTGGCATGTGGGTGACCAAAATGCAGGATTCCAGATGAAAAACCTGTGATGCATTCTGAAGTGTGATAGTTAACATGGTGCAGAGTTGGGGTTATGTTCTGCTTGGCTTTGCTATCTCTCAGCCACTTCAATCATTGCCTCTGCCCAGGCATCAAAAGAAAGAGCCCAGTGACCATATTAGCACGCACCAGACTGTGACCACAGACTGACCCTGATGCTGGCAGCAAGTTAGAGCCCATATTTTATATCATCTTCCTCCTACACAAACTGCACAAGTGCTAAATAGCCCTGTTTTGGCCAGGGGAGTGGTTGGCAATGGGAGGGCTTTAGATCAGTGGGCATTTCTTGGTTTAGTCATATAAAGCATTTAGCAAAAGTTTCAGCAGAGGCAATTACCACTCAGGCTCCCACAGACATTGTTGAGCAAAGATAAAGTGAGGCCCAACATCAGACTTCACTGAAGTTAACGCAGGAAATACAGTTTGATGACTGAAAGGCCCTTCTGGGTGCCCAGCAACTCTAGTCCAAATCTTCAATCCCCATTTGATAAATTATTTTGATGACTGGGGCGTAGAAGCTTCTGTTGGGGTGCAGCAACTTCTGTCGGGGCACAGTAACTTCTGTTGGGGTGCAGTAGCTTCTGCTACTTTTCAAGGTTTTCTTCTCATTTGGAGAAAGGAAAAAAATCCTAATACGTGCATTTTTTTAACTCTGGATGCTTTGTTTTAGTCTTGTTTAAACCAGGAAGGATTTGGCCTCTCATAGGAGAGAAGCCACACCCTCCTCATTTTGCATGGAATGCCCTTATCTCCAGTGAGATGAGGGAGCGGTCCCACCAAGACCAAAGATCTGGGGTAGAGGGTCATAGAGATACAGCTACTGCTTCTCTGCCATCTGCAAGAGATCAGCATGCGCAATAGAGGATCCTCAGTAAAAATGTGTGAAAGCCAGGAACATCTGCTCAGATCATGGAAAAAATATTCCACTGTATTGGAAAAAAACCCAGAGGTTTGTTGCAGGCTCCCTCTTCCTGCTTGTGATGGAGGCAAGGAGAATTAGAAGGCGCAAAGGCAGATGAGTGAGCAGCAGTCCTTCAGCTTGACCTCCCCATGACAATGGAAGGAAACGGAGTGGCGGTGGGAGTTGGCTGTACAGGAGTCACCCATCGCCTGTAAGGACATTTGCAACCTCCTCACCTACAAAGCATGGGCAGAGCACAGCAGCAGCGTGGGAGCAATGTCAACACCAGGCTTGGGGGTAATGGCTACAGAGAGGAGAGGTGGTGTTAAGACCTCTCTGTCCAATTTGGCAAAGAAGGAAAGAAGATGAAAAAGCCTAAGTGAGAGCAAATGCAAAGCCTGCATTGGTTCTCAGAGCAGCTGAGCCTCAAAGCTACAGTTGTTTCCATGAGGCATTTCTTCCTGATGGAGAGCCTTTACCGAAGCACAGCTGAAAACCTTCTAATGCAGCCACAACTGACTCTCCCATAGAGCCAGCTGAATTATTAATTGCCAGCGTTAGGCATGTTCAGCCTACTTTCCTGAGTGGGAACTGATCCAGATCTCTGCAAATGTATTTGTTACTCATTAAGTACACACCAATAAGGTTTGTTAAGCAATTCTCAGCTTGGAGAAGGTAAGTGAATAATCCAGAAACAGCAAATGACTTTTGGTGAACTACTACTTAAGCTGTACAGTGCTTCTTCCTCAGCAGTCAGCTAGCTTTAAAAGCCAGCAGATTATAAAAATCCTTGCTGGTAGCCAGAAGTGTGCCTTGGTGAACTGATCCATGAGAGGAGTCCCAGAGTACTGCAGCCCATCTGTGCAACATGCTGGTGCACAGAGCTGCAGCCAGATCAGGTGTCCAGCTGAGAAACGGGATATGCTGTCCAAAGATCCGACCCTGTATCAGGGAGTTTGTCATCAGCTTTGATGGAAACTGCTCCGTTTCCATCTGGAGACTTGTGTTTGATCCCTTTCCCAGTTCCAGTGTATTCATTACCGTCTTTCTGTTTCAAAATGTCGTTTCTGCTCATCTCCTGAGCCTGTGCTGGCTTTAGCAACTCTCACTGTCATGCTGCCAGCAGGGAACTATTCCCACCCCTGCCACTGTAAATCCCAAACTGCTGCTAGCTCCCACATGCTCTCTGAGACCAGAAGATGTGCCCTTCTTGACACCAAACAACTGTATTGGTCTCTGGTCACTTGATTTGAAGTCCAGCTCAAATCAGCCAAAAGGCCAGAGCTGTGGTTTAGGATACAAAAGAGACTCATCTCCTAAAAGTCACAACAGAGTGTCCCAGAGGGGAGTGGTTGGGCAGGGCACAGCCTTCCTGCAAGAAACAACCTGCACACAAGACCTGTGCTCTTTCATGCTGAGGTCAGACAGGAGCTGTAGGCTTTGCTAAGTCCTCCCAAGGGATGGCCCAAACCCTGGAGTCCTTTATGAAATGGGGCACAGGGCATGTTGGGAAGCAATACAGGTGCTCAGACCACCAGGAGATGGTAAAGTCACAAGTTATTTCGATTCTGGCTGATTTAGACTGGAAGAGTTAATCATAGGACATGAGCTGCTGAACACCCTCTTCTACATTTTGAAGGTAAGCTTTTAGGATTTAACCAGGATGATACATTTACAGTCTGCCTAGAGGCACTTTGGGCCAGAGACACCAAATGCAGATGTAACATCAATGAGTGGAACAAAGCAGCTTTTAATATTTGTCTTTTTGAATATGATTTCTTTCTGTTCGCTTCAGGAGATGACCCAGAATCTTGGCACTGGACTAGTCCAGTCTCATGGGTCATGATGTGATCTGAAATACCCAAAGCCCATGCCCCCAGAGAAGGGGCTGGACACAGATTTCCTCCTCTCTTGAGGCTCAAAGCATGCACACACTATGGTATGAGGATGCCGCATCACTCGTCTGTTCAACCTGACTTATTACCAAGCAGAGTGGGCACAAGCCAGATGGCACTGCCACTGACTTCCAGTGTTGCTGCAGCCATCTGAAGTATTTCCTCTGGCATAACATGGAGGGCACTGATACGGATGCTGGAAGTGTAACACCCTAGGAGCATAATGGCCATAAGCACTGTTGATAAACAAGCAAGATTAAGCAAAAAGCAAGTCATGTGATGTTAGTGAAGCAGTCTGACAGAGAAGCTGAGTGAGAAAGGCTTTTAGACTTGAGCTTTGCTGTTGCTGAAGCACCAGCAGCTCACGGTAGGCTTGGACACAGGAAATATTTCCATTGCTGTTCCCTCACTCTGCCCACTAATGGAGTCAGCTCTCTGCTCTTCTGCTGTTTGACCGTAACTGAAGCTCACTTTCTGGAACATGTGCGTGAGAAATGCATCTCTCTTCCATGAGCAAGTGAAATATTCAGATGCATTTTAAGTGCCTTTGGTGGAATGAGGAGGCAGAGGTGAAAGGGAAGAAAAAGGACTAGGCTATGGCTGTCGTAATTTGTTTAGAATAGAAATTTTTTTAAATTATTCATAAGGCCTGAATGTACCCACATTTACTGGGTATATGAAGTGTAAAAAGCTGACTTAGAAGAGCAGTTATAAGTTTCATAAACATGACTAAACTCTAAAGCTAAATGTTCAACAGGCATGACCTCTTAATTCCCCTTTAAATCAGTTTAGCACTTTCATTTGTATTTGGAGTCCCTCATGTTTGGATAGCACTTTGATGATTTAAAGTACTATTTAGGAGTTTTATCGTCTCTCCTGCTTTGGAGCTGGGATTGCAAATCCTCCCCTAAGTGGCTGGAGGAGTTTCTGCTTGCACAGGAGCTTCTAAGAGCACCAGTCTGCCTTGGCTGCAGATCCCCAGCACTCCCGACACACTGCCATGGGATGGGCCCCTTTTCCTAGGCAGCTCCTAAATATAATCAGCAACCAGAAGAAACTCCTCCAGAAGTGGAGGTGCAGTTTGATACTCCTTGGTTTCAGATCCTTACAAAAGGAGCATATTAGAAAGATGATGGCTTTGGGAAACCCCTCTGCCCAAAGCAGCCAGGAAGCCACAGGCACATGCCATGCAGCATCTTCCTTGCAGCTGCAGACCTGCTGTATATGCATTGCAAGTGCCCAAAGCATCTTCCCAGGAGATTTCACACAGCATCCCACAGGTTCTCATCTTAAAACATCACTAAGGGCTATTACAAAAAGGTGGCTCAGACCTGAAGGCAAAGAGAGGCACGCTACAGGCTCCATGTGCCTGCAGATCAGTCCCCTCTTATGCTGCAAGGTGATGTGCAGGCAAGGCTAGTGCAGGTCAGCTTTTACAGCTCTCATCCTCTCTTATTCCCAGCACTGGGGCTTGCGGACACACACGGGGCTTCTCTCCACCAGAATGAGAAAGACATTAAGTTCGTTCATGATGGACAGCTTCCACCCTCACCTTGTCGGTGCCCTGAGACTTTCTCCTCTGCCAGCTTTTCAGCTGCATTGCCTTGAATGGGTGCCATGAAATGCCATGAAAGCACAAACCTTGCATTTTGGAAGCAGCTGCTTGCAGGGAATTCTTCCTCACTGGACACACCAACCAGAGGCTGTGCTGGAGCAAGTGGCTCCCAGGGGCACGGCAAGGCCAAGCTAATTACTTGGCTTCAAACATGGAGCATCTCACATGCTCATTCCCAGTTCTCCACAAAGCAGCGTCAGGCTGAGAACAGAGAGTGTATCCCCATCAACTTCAGCTAGATTACCTCATTTCCTATCCATACAGACCCAGACCCTGCTGCACTCATGCTCTTTCAGGCAGCTTGCTCATCACTGTCTCACCCAGCAGTGTGTTCACCCAGCCTGGCGAGGACAAGGGGTGGCAAAAGCTCAGCAGAGTGAGAGCACTGACTGTGCTCAACCACTGTGCTGTGTGGGTACAAGAGACCTTGGAAACCAAGATGGTGGGAGGAATTATGTTAACAGCACACTTCAGCTGCCCCTGGCCCACTGCAGCTGAAGGTCTGACAGTGAGCAGACCTCAGCACAGAACCAGCAGTAATTTTACCCTCAGCTTCACTTTCAGAGCTAGAGCCCTACGCACACCCCTTAACCGTTTTCGTTATGAGTCATCAAAAAATGTCGCCTCTAGCAGCGCGGCTCAACTTCTGCAGGGCCAGGTACATACCTCCACTGCCAAAGCCAACGTCCTGCCACGCTTGCCTGGTGTGAGAGCATCCGACGAGCCGGCTGGGCAGCCCTGTGCCAAGGAAAGGTCAGTAAGGCAGTGGGGGAAGAAGCTGTCACCACATCAGGCAAGGAGATTTCTTGCTAGTGATGAGCCACGGGAGTTCCTATGCTGCTTCTTTCATGCTGCCTTTGAAGCTGTGCAGAGCTGGTGAGCCTTGCTGCACCTCGGCACTCCCCTGAGCCCTTAGGGAAAGGGACTGGATCCTCAGAGACACAGAGGGTTACCCAACCCTACATCCTGGTGCGGCAAGCAGGGTTGGATTTTCCAACCCAACCGTGCGCTGACACGCAGGGGTGGGGCGGGGGAAGAAAAGTAGAATTTCAGCTGTTAACTCCTAAGAAATGGAGGTAAAAACATGTTGCTCCTACATAAATGGCCCTGATCTCCTATGAGCTGGTGCATGCAACACTACAGAGGTACCAGCTGGTGGGATGCTGAGTTTTTGGTGGAAATGCAGGGCCCAGGAAAGAAATTTGCTACTTCAGTGCATGTTTACAACTTTCCACAGGGTGCTGGGGAGGAAGAGGTTTCTATAACCCAGAAGGGAAATGCTCATCTGAAACAAGATAATGGAACTACCTTTTGAGCATTACTAACAGAAAATCACCTCTGCAACGGCTGTGTTTTGAATCCCTGTGTGTGCAAGCAGGGAGAGGATGCTCAGGGAAAGCACCCTGTTCCTCTGTTGTCTCACTTAGAACCCCAGGTAACCCTGGGAGGGCTGTGCTGGCACAGGTACAAAGAGGAACACGCAGGGGTTTTGGGGAGGAACACTGCTCAGCTGGAGCAGTGGCAAAGTTGGCGAGTGCCCTGCATGGGCGTCCGAGATGTGGGAAGAGAGGGTCTAAGTACTACAGCAATACTGACAACAAGCCAACTGCATACTGCATCACCCAAGGGTGACCCAGGCAATTCAGGATCATCTTTGATAAAGACAAGTCCGGAGATCTGATAGCTTCTTTTCTTTTCTTTTTTTTTTTTTTAAGGAGAAATTGTTTCTAAACTAAATATTTGCCTTGAAAGAGGCTATTTTAAGACAATCGGCACAGCACAGTGTTACATCGTTTAAAGAGGTAGAGATCATGGGTTTCATATTAAAACCCAGATAGTCTGTCTTGGAACAGCACTGTTATGATTGAAGAGGATGCTCAAGCATTTTCTGGTCCAAAAAAGGAGACAAAGATGAAGGGTAGCTATATCTAGGCATATAATCACAAGGGCACTGGCAGAGGCAATACAATGAACCCATTATAAACATGGGTGTAGCAAAGCCAGAGTTTAGCTCATTGTGTCCCAGCCTTTCTAAATATATTTTGTCTTGGGGAAGAGCAAGGGAGAAGAGAAATGAATGTAGGGAAGACACTCAGTCCTCTGAACGACTGGGTTTTCCAGCAAGGCACAAGGCCACGATCTCTGAGGCTGCATCTGTAGGTAGCAGTAGGTTGCTGAAGTCCTGCTAGAGGCAACTATATTTAGCTTCTCTTAGAAGGTGAGGGAAGCAGAAGAGGAGGAAGAAAAACTTAGTCATCTTCTCCCCTAGGACATTTTACTGTTCATTTACTTCAGCAGCACATGAAGCACTTAGTCTCTTCGTCTCTGATGGGCTTTTTCCAAATCAAAATAAAAAGAGAAAAAGGAGGTTCCTTCCCAAATAAGCGGCTAGTGGAGGAGGCTGGGGGAGTGAGCAGTGAGTGGCCAGGACTTCACCCCACAGCTCAGCCAGCACTACAGACATCCAGGAGAGTGTTTGCAGAGTGTAGGAGAGAGGGCAGGCACTGCTGCTTCCTCAGTGACAGCTCGATGAGCTGCTTCAGCAAGCCAAGGTGCCAGGCAGCCTCTGCTGCCTCTGGAGCCAAGATCTGCTTCATGCTTCCCTACAGACATTTTGTACGTGCCCTTACAGTAAAACTATCTGCCGTGTTGTAACACACCACTCACGCTCCAAGTGTTTTCCTTCAGCAAGGCAAGAGGCACCTTAACACCACAAGTCCAGCTTGGATGTCCTCCATTCTCCAATCCAGAAATACCAATGACACAGCAGCAGCTCCTTTGCGGTTGATTTTAGTAAGCCAGAAACCATAGCTCCTGCATTAAAGGAGTCCTTAAGGATAGCAAATTTTGTCAAAACTGGCTGCTTCAACAGTGTTGTAGGAGAACACAGGATAGCTGGAACCTTTCTAGACTCCTCTAATCCTCAGGAGCACAAAGGGTCGTTAGCACTGTCCCTTCCTCCAGTGAGTGCCTGTCTTCTGGCTGTGAAATGCAGGCACCAGCACAGGCACCAACACTGAGGTGCACATGGGTGCTGAGATGCTGCCTCAAAACAGAGAGCACGAACAACAGCAAGAAGCAAAGCTGCTCTGAGAGCAAGTGCAATCTAGAGCTGGGCATTTGGTTTCTCTCCCCTGCACAGTATCTCCAAGGGTATGAGGACAGGAAGGCAATCCCCAAAACCTCTATAATTTCTTCCCTCATCAGAAAGCAAACCTGCTAGTATGGTGGTGGCACAGTGCATTTTACAACTGTAAATGGGGGGTTTTTTTACAACTCAGGATGGGGTTTTTGGAGGGCTCAGAAGGTACCCAGATGGCTCAGGGCTTCCTGTTGCTTCAGCTTTACAATAAGGCAACATAAATAGATCTTCATCCTTTGTTGACTTTTGGTGCCATTCGGCAAAACAGGCATTGTTAACCTAAAAATAGGAAAGGCTGTGGCAGCTTTGAAGAAATTCAGCGTTTTTCCTGTACTGATACAAACACACTGGCCAAGTGCCAGATGTCTCTGTCCTGCTTTGAAGAAAGATGAAATTCTTCACAGCACTCATAAATTACAGCTTTGTTAGCACCCGGCAAGCTCCAGCGACACCAGCAAACCCTGGTATTTCCTTCTTCTGCCTCGTAGGGGGGGGGATGCTTAATACTACATTTCATCCCTGTGTGGAGACAGACAGCCCCGTGTGCCAATCGCCGAGCAGAGAGCAGGCGGAGGTTGCTAAGGCACCCGCTGACGCACAGCCGGGCCCCACTTCTACATTTTTCCATTACACGGTGTTGAAGCTTGCAGAGCAGGAGGTGGCTTTCCTGAGTGAGCACCTGAGAGATCAGTGAGATGGCAGGACTCTGCAAGGCATGCTGTGCACTGCTTACACTACATTTAAAAAGGAGTGCATGGTGAAGCCAGATAGCTGCCTTGTTCGGAGTAAATGAGCACATGTTTTCAGATCTAGCTTGAAAAAAGGGCACACCTACTACAACACTACTTAGAGTGCGAGTATAGAAAAACCAAGGTTCCAAGCAGAGCAAGGTGTGGGTGGAAAACTAAAAATTCCTGGTGGCTTTCCCTGGGGAGCACGGTGATGACTCTGAGGGAGGATGTGCTGACACAATCCTCACTCCGAAGTGTTACACAAGGTGCCTGGGCATGCCGGGACCAGGGCAACGTGGCTGCATCAGCACAGGCACTGCTGTCAGTTCCTTTACTGGGATCTCACTCGCAGGGATGCCCACCCCACTGCTGTGCCATCATCCCCAGGGTGACTTAAGGGGGCTGAGCCAACCCTGAGCACGCTTGGGGCAGACCTCTGCTTTGTAGCATGGACAGAGAGCAGAAAACACAGCCTGAGCAGAAACATGAACCCATTCAAGAGCATCTTTTTGCCATACGGTCTCTGCAAGTTCCTTGCTTTGGTGGCTCTAGGGATCAGGTTTCTCCAGATGTTCATCTCAGTTCATGGACTGATTTTTAACACACCCCCAGCACTGAGGCTTCTCTCTCACTGCTGGGTGCTGACAACCATGGGGGATGGTCCTTCAAACAGCAGCTCAGGGTAGCTGTCTGCCCAGCTTCTG
Source organism: Acanthisitta chloris (assembly GCF_000695815.1). Taxonomy (NCBI): domain Eukaryota; kingdom Metazoa; phylum Chordata; class Aves; order Passeriformes; family Acanthisittidae; genus Acanthisitta; species Acanthisitta chloris. The sequence continues at coordinate 86,078 of NW_008651289.1, forward strand.
CAGAAAGCCAGCTATATGACACCTCTGGTCACAGTTTATCTACCTCCCACACAGATTGAAGCTGCAGGCCAGGGTTGTGAGGTGTTAAGCCCCACCAGACACAGCAATTTATGCAGTTTTTAACCTCCCCAGAGTCTCAGAGATGGGTAACTGGGGACCATCAAGCCACTTTTTGGGCATACCTATTCCAGGTACAACTCAAACATTTGGAGGGATGGAGGATGCTCTCTACAAGTTCAGCTAACTGTTAGACACCATCTCCAAAATTACACCATCTCCTTATGGTGTAATTTTATTATGACAATTCAGGATTAACATTCTAGGATCAGTGTTTCCTCTTCAGTTATTGTGCTGTGTTCCCAATCCTATTTGTCCCTTTCTGGTGTGGGCAGAAATAGAAACCTAGGCATTGTGTTCCCATGTAGGGATCTTCTGCCTTATAGGGTTAACTTCCCCACCACTTCAGCGTACTGTGCAAGGCCCAAGAGGCTGTAGCTGCTATCACAAAACCACCTCACTTAGCAGTGTGCTGGCTCACAGCATGGCAATCCCGCCCTTGGAGTCAGGGACCGGCAAACAGGCGTAAAACTAAAGCATTAGTTCAGTGGCACTGGATCATGGCTTGGAAAACCTTCCCTTCCTGAAGGGGAAAAAAAAAAGGGAAAAAAATCTGGTCATTTCCAAGCTCTTGAATTGCTCCTGTTGTTGGTTAGGAATAGAAGGAAGCTACAGAAAGGCCATCTCACCTATGGGGTGATCTCTAGAAGTTCCCCATATCTCCCCTGTAGATTTTCTATATGAAAAACAAGTACAGTTCTCTACAGAAAGGTGCCAAGACCTTCACATTCTCAGGTGTCAAACAGTACCAAGATCAACTAGAAATCACAAGTTACCTTTCAGTATTTCAGCTTGGAGCTAGTTGCTTTTTGGTGACCTCGCTGAGCTCCACTGCCTGGCTGCTAGCACTGTTTGGAGCCACTGTCTAGCCTGTGGAGAATAAGACCATATTTTTTACTGTAAATTCACAACTACATGTAATGGCACATGTCTGCCAGGGCCTCTCAGGGATGTACCATTCAAGGATCCCTGGCCTTACATGGAATGAGGAGGAGAGATTTGCAGAAAATGAGCTGCACTGCTTTGCAAATGTACTGTCCCTGTTGCATGGCAATCAATTAATAAAAGCAGTATTTGCATTTTTTTGCATAAAACTGATTTGGATGCACTGTTCCTTCACCTGCACCAACACCAAGACTTTATGCATGAAAAACAAGCTAGGAAGCTACTAATGAGAAAGTGGCATCCCCATTGCTACAGCTTCAGGAACTACTGAAAAAGTTTCACATGCTCCCTCTTAGAGCAGGCAAAGCTTTTCAAACTGTGGCCAACACTAGACATTTGAGTCCCAGTGACAGCACCATCAGTGGAGGAGGCTCACAGCTCCTTGGCAACATACACAGGTACTACATGTCTAGGATGCACAGCTAACTAGGGACACATCCCAAGGACACCACCAGGGAGAAGCATTCATTTCTCCTGAGCTGACATCTCTGAGATGGCTGAGAAAAACACTGTCAGTGCTCTTCCTGCACATGGGTCCTGAGCCAAGGGCATGATTGCCACCCTGGGGTTAGTTACTGATTGTACACAAGCGCTTCCAGAGCTCTGCACAGGAGCTATGCAAATATTGTGGCTAAATCTTCCCCATTCCTAATCACAAATGTAATTGTCTATGCAAAGATGGTGCACCCAGCTAGTGACTGCCTGGAAGGCAGTGCATGACAGGAAGGCAGGGACTGTCAACACCAAGCAGTGCCACCAGCATCAACTGATGCTCCAGCTCACAAGGGCAGATCTAAAAATCTTACAAGATCTAAATCAGTGAGTGATGTTGTCCAGGCTATGTCCAGTACTATGGATGCAGAGAAAGAACCAAAAATGCATAAATAAAAGTATTTCATCTTGGCTAACACCAAGCAGCACAGGTCTATCCCTCTCATGCAGCCACAGAGGGGACATGGCACAAGTAGATGGAAGGTGTCCTATTTTACTTAGCTTATAAACAACTGTAAGCTTTTAAAGCCATTACAGTCAGTCATTTTGGAATGGAAAAATTTATATGCTGGAAACAGTGCCTCGCTAATGAGCTAAGGTATTTTTAGTGTTTTTAGTAGCCAGGGTGTTTGAGACATTAACAAAAAACGTGCTGATGAGGTGACTATTTGTAACACCCACTGGCATGCCAGACAACAACTAAGTGCTCTCAAGTCAGTGACTGGCACATCCCAGAGAGTGGCTAGATGAGGGGAGGGTGGAAGGGGAGATTTTGGTTTTGTGTAGAGAGAGGTAGTTACAAAAAAGGGTCATCGAAAACATTTGGGAAAATTATAGCCATGGCAAGCAGCTCACAGAGATCCCTTTGGAAGAATCAGGTCCCATTAAAGGGTTGTCAATTTGAGTGCCAAGGAAAGGAGCAGAAATACTCCTAGCACTGAGGATCTGGACAAAATTAGGAATGGAGCTACAGCTGTGTTTCAGCTGCACAGGAATCAGTGCTGGGATTTGGGACTGGCAGCAGAGCACACGGCATGGGCTCTCAGTTTCAAGTAGAAAGCTTGAGATGCAGGGGGACGGGAATGCACACGTGGGGCACCATTCTTTGCTCCACAGCACTGTCGCTTCCTTAGATCAAGAAGAGGACAAATATAAAAAATTATCTACTCCAAGAGACTGGTCTCAAGAGCTGGATTTAGTGAGTCAGTCCCGGGTGTTGTTGAGTGTCCCAGTCCTATTGGATAATATGGAAAAAACACCCTCTTCAGACAAGCCTGCCCTTTGTATGCCAGAGATCCTGTTCAGGTCGTGTGGGGCCCTTCGTCCCTCCTGTGCTGCATTTGGGCCATCATAAGGAAGGCTGTCATTTGGGGAAACCACCCTGCCCCAGCTGGGCACAGCAGAGCAGCTTGTGGATTGAAGGCATGTGGTAAATTCACCCTGGATTAGTTTTCAGAGAAATAGAGGCAACTTGTGCCTTTCAGTCCTGCAAGAGACTAGCCATACAAGCTGAGCATCCCATACCAGTTGAGAATCCCATGCACAGGAGTCACTAACACCTGAATAAGGGGAAGGAGGACAGAAGAAATGGAATACAAAGCCTGAACTGAAAGTATGCCCTAAAGCTCAGAGTTGGAGCTTTGCCCTTTGGGTAGCTGCAGACAGCGGGTACTGCACGCATTTGCTGCATGCTTTGAGAAAGTTGAGAGCTGCATGCAGTGATTGAGAGTTGATACCAGAGCTGTGATTACTCGAGTTAGGATGGCATTTCAAAACCAAGCAGCGGCCCACCATGCACTATGCTACATCATCTTTGCATATGTGGCCAAAGATATATCCCTCTCTAACCCCTTCCTATATCACACATACAGTGCTTGCTGGTACCACTCCTTATTTTCTGCTGCATGGACCAAAGGGACTTACTCAGCACCTCACTGTGGCCGTCTCTCACAATGGAGAGAGCCAAGGGAAGAGCCAGATGCACACCGTATCCTGGAGCCCCATATCCCAGGGCAGCCCTACACAGCCAGGGGGTGATGCTGATGGTGTGCCTGGCAGCCAGCTCCATCCCATGCTGGTCCACCAGCAGCCAGAATTTGTTGTACTATAACTTTGGCACACTCCTTCCCTCCTTGGCAAGACAGGTCAAAACTAAACTTTTCCATTGCGACGAGTAAACAAAGGCTTTGTTTTTTTCCCCTGTAATAAAGTTTAGCCCAGGAAGTCACATGAGTGCAGCTGCATCCAGCATGTATACGCAAAATGGCTCAAGCTGCTGACAGCATATGGATGTACAAAACCTAACACAGGACAACACTCTGCCCTGAAAATGTACTTCCACCAGTGTGTGGAATTGCACCAGAAACATCCAGTCCTTTCACACAAAGGCCAAATCTGACCCTTGGCTGGAGCGGATTCCCCAGCCACACACAATGTATCAGAGAGGACACTTTGTCACTATGACTGCCAGAGCCTGCTGTGTGCCCTGGCTCACCCCACAACTTCCCACAGCCCCCAGATGCCTCCCTGTGCATCGCTGTCATGTGTTCGCCCAGTGCACAAAAGTCACCCTCAGCAGGACACGAAAATGCAGGTACAGGAATTCTGCCACTGGAGGAGCTCGGATGTCCCAGCCAGTCTGTGGACAGAGGTTGGAAAATCATCCCACAAAATATCTGTGCTTTGGAGTATTGAGAAACCATGAGCAGTTTACCTTAGAGGCAGCAAAAACATAGGGATTTGCTAATAGCAATTTTCTGCTATTAGAGCAATAAATCCATTTGACTGTCAGCCAAAATGCCAGAGAAAAAAAACATGTCAGCTTAGGGAAAACAGGGGGAAAAAAGTGTTATTAGTTGAAAGTATTTTCCAGCAAGTTTTAGAGGCAGTTCTGAGCCCAGCACCAATCAGTCAGTAAACCTGCTACCTCTGATCCCATGCCAGGCTACCTCTGCAGCTATCATGCTTCCCCTGGCCTTCCTCACCCTGCACAGAGGTTTAAAAACTCCAAAGCACCAGGAATGTCATCTGAAGCCCTTGAAGAAGACAGCAGACGCAGACACTGCCCTTTCCCTTTCCCAGGGAGGAAGACAGGCTAGGAGGTACAAGGGCAGCACGAGGTGCTGACTTGGCAGCCTGCAGGGCCGCTGCTGTCACGAGTGTGCATTTTGCTCGCTGAACATGAATTTCCATGGATGCCATTATTACTGTATCCCCACTCGTGCTCCTTCTATTGCCTCTCTTGCCAATTTGGTAGGCTTTTCTGGATGTTTGCCAATGGAGGACATTGTCCTAGTGACCATGAACCTACATGTGGGGAAAATGCAAACTGGCCAGGTGAGCAGATCTGCTTCTCTTAAAGCACAACCCCTGCTGCTAGCTGCTAAGGTGCCTTCAGCGTGGGCTGCTGACAGCAGAGAGAATCCAGCACCTTGTGATCCTCTCACTGCTCAACAGGACATTTTCAGCCTCTATATTGGGGCTGCCCATCTACAGGCAAAAAGCTCTGCCCCTACCTTATTCCTACTAAAAGCGTAGACACGGAGGCGTTTGGCTGGAAAACTGTCAGTAATCTCATTTCCCATGGATCTGTGGGCTGTTACTTCAGCTGGATCATCTGCTCCGGAGTCCCCTAATGTGCCCTTGTGTTGCAATACACCATGGTTGTCTGGTGGGAGCCAGCAACAGCCAATTCCAGCATTCCCACTCAGTGGTTTGCTCTCTACAGAAACAAGCTGCCAGGGTTGCATGACTGGGATGAGTTTTTCAGATGTGCTGTGCTCTCAGCATGCAGCCCATTCCCAGCAAGTGGGCAGGATCCTCATGCCGGGTACTTTCCCCAAGTCCAGCAGGCAAACTGTTCTGCTCTGATCCCAGGTTGACAGGTTGGCATAGCTCAGGGCTATCAAACTGATCCTTCATGCCAAGCATTCCCAGTTCATGCTCAGAGACATGGAGGTCCCAGGTTGAAGCATTGCCAGATCAGCAGAGTAATCATACAACTTGAAGGGCAGTGGTCTCTCTCCCTGTGGAAGAGAATGGCTTTCCAGGACTGGCAAGATGTCCCTGCTTGGGACTGGGCAGAAACTTCATTGCAGAAGTGAGAATGAGAGGCAGGAGGAAGGCAGGAGCCCTGCTGCCCTGGCATTGGTGCCCAGAGAGTGGGGTTGCTGTGGGGCTGGCAGCCTTGCTGGAGCACATGTCTTACCCCAGAGCTCATCCTGAAGAAGATGATGTAGAGCAAAAGCTTTTGCAGCATGCATCCAGGAAGAGTTTTTTGACATGAGACTGAATCAGACTACCACCAACCATCACCACTTTCTGAATTCAAGGCCAAGCTGTGATGTCTGCTCACATTCATACCAGGGCAGGATGGAACCTGAGTGAAGCCATGAGTGAGGCGGAAGTAATTGTGATGACCCAGCTAAGGGGAAAGGAGGAATCAGCCCAAGGTGTTGTGATTTCTGATCAGCCCTGTTGACTCCTACAGTTACTGAAGTGACACTGTTTGTTGATGTAACAGAGACTGACTCAGTGGGAACAAGCCCCAAGGGAAAGGTCCTTCTGAAATATTTGTTCCTATTATTTACTCTGTGGCTTAATCAGACATCTCTGCAGAAAAATCAGCAAATAACTCCCCTCATAATTTACTGAAAATAAGGTCACTGGACCTGACTCATTTACAAAGGACTTCATAGAAACCATAGTGCTACAGCAGAAAAAAGTGAGCGCATCTTCGACATCCCAAGACTGCCACCACTGAAAGCATGCATTTTGAATTCCTCAGTCTGAAAAAGCAAGTTTGTTTTCTTTCCCTGGGACACACTTTCTCCAGTTGCAGAAAGCAAACAGGGAGATATGAGAACATGCATTTTTGCTACAGCTGCATGAAAAGGCAGGTGGTGATGAATTGCGTATTCACGCCACACATCATCAAGATGTACTATCAAACACAAAGCTCTGACAAGGAAATGACAAGATTTGGCTTCATCCTTCCAGTCTGATGCAAAGCTTCACTTGAACTTTTAGCTTATCTTTGCAATGTTGAGCATTAACATCTGCTGTTTCTATGAGATCCAGAGGAAACTTCGCAAGAGCAATCTAGCAGTCATTTATCACAACCACATTTCTAAGCTACAGGGCAACCATATTAAATTAGGCTCCTTTCAACACACACAGAGAAGAAGAGCAGGAAAAGCCGAGGCCCCAACACCTCAAGAAATCTAGTTTGAGACTACAGTTTCACATGAGCGACATTTTTCCAAAACATAAGCAGTAGGTAGGTAAAAAGACTAGCCCAGGATTGATTCAGCTCTACCAATACTCTAAAAAAGCAGTGGAAAACAACTCACCCTCAGATCAGTCAGAAGCAAGTAGAAACTCACTGGCTCGCTTAGAAAGTCATTGTCTCCCCAATTCCCAGTGCCTCAGTGCTCCCCAGACAGTTATTGAATGCAGGCTTGCAGTGCCTGGGGTTTGACAATAAAGAGTATTTTCAAGGAAAGTGGCTGAGTTGGCAGCTGAGATACCAGCAGATAAATGCACAGAAAAGGAGCTATCAGCAGATAAATGTACAGAAAAGAAAGTTGCGGCTTCCCAGGTAAGCAGCTCTTGAATGCCATTCCCATCTGACAAGTTTCCCCTAGTGTCCAAACCTTGAGGTTTGTCTTAGATTTTTTGTTAAGATATTGGGAGTTTACATACCAAGGAATTGTCATCCTCAGTAGAGTACTCAGAAGAGTAACACATGAGCATTAAAGCCTTTGTATCAGGTTTTTCAGAGGCACACAAGTACTTCTCTCCACAGTTCGTTACACATAGTTAGTAGCTTCAGAAGTTTAGGAATCTACACAGTGCCTTTTATGCCGCTACGATGGCCAAATGTAGCAGCATGAATGCATGGTGTAGATTCCTAAACTAATCAAGTGTCCAGTGATCCTCTCTGGGCTGTGGGACACAAGCAGGTACCTACAGGAGCCCAAACCTCAGCCCAGCCCCTAGGCATAGGGAAGAGCACATGGACATGACTCTGAGCCAGCCACAAGTGCTGCAGCACACGTGGAAGGAGGCAATCCTGATTTGCAAGGTGGCTGCCAATCCCAGCCACCTCCCTCAGCCCCGTTTCCTTTCGGCACAGCAGCCCACACACAGTATTCCTTCACACCTGAGAGAGCTGCTACAGCTGGCACAGAGATCCTGGACCTCAGAGATGCAGACGTGCAACAGGGTCACTCATCCAATGCAACTGGAAAGCGGATTCTTTAATCTGTGTTTCTGGGTGGGGCCCTACAAGAAACTGGGAAGGCGTTGCAAAGTCATTTTAACCTGGTAAGCCTTGTCCTTACCTGATCTCATTAGTCAATTCCTCTCAGAGAGAGGCAGTAATTTCCATGATATGCTGCCAAACTCCTTCCTCCTCCGCTCAGTGAGTGATCCAGAGGTGCTTTACATACCACAGCACCTGTGCCTGGATCAACAGGCAGAGCATATGCCTTCTGCTCTTCTCTCCTCCACCAGTAAATCCGGTATTTCACACCTCACACAGCTTTGTTTATCCTTTCTGCACTGTTTCTCTCCAGACATTCCCATCAAAGCTTAGGCCCCTAGTGCTGCATCTCCAGAAAGGTCCCCTCCATTCCGTAGGCTATGATAGCTTGGAGACATGCTGTCCCTCCCAGCAGGTCACTCCTATTTTCGTAAGAAATGTGGCAAGCACTGTTCCCTTTTATTTCCTATTACTTCTGAAGAAATGATTGCACTCAGTGTTTGTCAATCCCAGATCTCCCTGATGACATGGAACATTTGTTTCTCCATTCCCATGGGACAGTCATGCACCACCATCGAGGGCCACAGGTCCATGGGCTCTGCCCATGCCAGAGTGGAAGGGTGGCAGGGTGAACGCAGCCCTTCCCAGTGAGCAGTGGCACCAGCTTGTGACACGTCAGGGTGTTTCTGATGGGCTCTACTGCAGACACAAAGTGCTCAGAAGCTCAGAGTGACTGAGACAAGGTGAATTTCCCTTGCCACTGCCAGCACTTCTGGCAGTGGCCATGTCATGCCAAACAGCCATCGCAAGGTACAAGGAAAGCAGTGCAACAAAGGGCCTGTGTGCTCCAACAGAGAGTGGTGAGGGATGGGGGAAAAGCGCTAGCACTGGTGGGATGTGAGGAAGAGGAGGAAGAGGGAAGGCAGAGTAGGCCTTTCCCACTGGGCTGCAGAGCGGAGCACACCCCCACCCAGTGAGTGAATGCCCTCAGACAGCCCCTTATTTTGTACTGAGATTATTCCTCACCACTTAACCCCCAAAAGCCTCACACTGCCAAAACAGCTTCTTAGAACATCGGTTCAGTGAATCTCACCTGCCACCAAGAATGAAAAATCTCTCTGCGGCTTAAGCCAGTACAACCTGAGTTGCAGGGTGGTGGGGCTCTGGGACACCCTTCTAAGGATGCAAGTGGGTTAGGCAAAAGGAAAACCAAATCTGAAGTCTAACAGCAGCCCACCACAGACACTGCAGCTCACATTCAGAGACTGCATAAATAATCCATTATGATGAAAGGCCTTTAATCGTGAGAATAAATCAAATCAGGCAAATGACTTTGTCCTCTGATTCATGAAAACATTCTCTGCACCTGCCTATAGCCAGTGACCCACAATTTGCCTGACAAAAAACACTGCACAGCCACAGGAATGAGCATCTTCAAGTTCCTCTCATTTCCAGGCAGTGAAGGCACCTGACATCCCTGAAACCAGACCTCTGTCCTCCCCTATCACCCTGCTATGCAGCACTCGGGCACTTCATCCACCCAAGCCTCCCCCTTTTCCCATCTCTGCCACAGAGAATCAGCCGTGCCTCAAACTTTCCAAGCACCTCTCACTCCTCTCTGTCTGCCCCAACAACCCTACCTGTGACAGGAATTCCCACAACAGTCCATCGTCACTGGCTTGCCTTGGACACCTCTGCATCGCAATCCTGCGGGAAGGCTCTTCCCTCACCCGTTGGTAGCCCAAGACGCGGCGAGCTCCGGGAGAAGAAGTGCCCAAAAAACTAGGTGCTCTCCTGCCTCATGTTTCGCTGCTCAGGCTCTGACGACAGGTCCCTGCTGTGACCAGGAGGCTTTATAATTTGCACGTGGCGATTCCTTAAGCTATAAGCAGTTTTCCCAGAGGTTTCCCGGATCTCCTGTGCAAGGCTACGGCTATAAATCAACTGCATTGCTTAGTCACCTCTGTTTGTCCAGCCAGTGCCAAGGCAGACTTGCTATTTCACAGCATGTACTGTATGAAGGAGCCAGTTCCTGTAAATTAGATGCACCACTGCAAACTGAATCGCGTATTGTTTTCTACATTCAACTTGTTTTCTTCTGGACTGGAAGAAACATACTTTAAAGTCATAAATAAGACAAAGAACAAAACCAAGTTAGAGAGTCATGTTAAAGTCTGCCTAACAGAGGACCATGTGTGCCTGGGAGGCTGTGGTGTGACTCTAGGGGCGGCTAAGGAAGAAGGAAAGGGGAGCTCTGAACAGTACTCTGTACTCCAGCAGGCACAGGACATGCTCACTAAAGCCAGAGCTTTTCCCTAAGGGTCACTACACTGGAGTGTGGAGGGCTGAGACCCTTCAGGCAGTGTTCAGGCAGTGTTCAGGCATGAAGCACTGTCCAAATCAATAGCTGCTCTTCAGCCTAGCCAGTCTCAAAATGGGCTACAGAACAGAGATATCCAAAGAAATGGGTGCTAAGGAAATGCTGACCTCTCTGCCAAGCCTTTCTCATTTCTAAACTGTGCTCACATTTTGACTGCCCAACAGGGATGTTGTCAAGGATGCTTGTGACATGATTATTCCCATGTAACTGCGAGCCTTGGAAGCAAGACAGCGTTTGCTGTCCCCAGCTAATGGGCTGAACCCCACAACTCCTAACATGTCTGCTCCAGGCACAGCCACAAACATGCTCACAAAAATAAGTGCTGAGAGCCTGTAATTTCAACAAAAGTACTGACAGGCCCAAATCAGCTTGAAAAAGTTGATGCAAAGCTCTATTTCCACCTTCCACCTCCTCTGGGGCTCTCATAAAGCAAGGCAGCTTCTCCAGTGCTAGCAGTCATGGTGGGGCCATATCCACCTTCTCAATTACCTGGACAAAAAAAAGAATGATGTCCAGCTCTTTTCTATTGGAAAGGTTTGTATTTCAGTTCTTGTTACCATATTTGTTATAAAATTCAGCCCCTGACTTGTGTGATGTATAAATAAGAAACATTTTAAAATCTGGAAAGCCTGTGGCAGAGGACGAGAAATAATCAGGAAAGCCTGTGTACCAATGCTGAGATAATGTTTCAAGTAAACAGAAATCAGGGCCTATTTGTGGCACATCCTGTACAACAAAAGAGATTAAAAGATGCTGTATTACCACCAGTACCTTATAGTACAATATGCAAATTCTAATATAAACTTCTGCGTTTCAGAGGAAAAGAAACTGTCTGAATCCTGAGAGATGCAAGTCACTGCTGATGGCTGCAGGCAGAAGTGATTGACAAAAGCAGCCAAATCTCTCCCACTGGACAGGAGTTTCATAAGGAGGTTGCAGAATGCGCAGGACCCTGCCCAGAAAATCAGTGCTGCCAGCATCCCTCTGGATTTGGTGTCTGGATATAATGGCATTGACTTGCCAGGAAAAGAGGGCAATGAGAGCCATTTAGAAAAAACAGAGAAGGGAAAAGGACAACAAGAACTAGTACAATGCTCAGGAAAAAATCCAAATCCAGGGAAGCAATGCTAGGTCCCTGGTAGCAGCAACCATACTCAGCAGTCAAGACCTGACACATCTGTCCCTGGAGCAGTTTCCTTTTCCTTAGCATCACAATGGGGTAGGGATGCTGGCAAGCTGGCATGCCCATCCCTTCTGGTGACAGCACAGCAGGTGAAGCTGGGACGGCCCAGGTTTGTACTGTGGCGCTTCATAGAGCACAGCTGCTGTGGGACCCCTGTGCCTGGCTGCTCCTGTCCCCAGTCACCCACCATCAAGGGCATGGGGCTACTCCTACCAGCCCTCCATGAAAACAAGACCTCATCAATTTGTAATGCAAGCATTGGGAGCAAAGCATTCAGAAATCCTAGACAGAGACTTCTTACTGATAACAGAGAAACCCAAGGGCAGATGCACTAGGTGCAGGATGTCCCTTGTTAATGGAGGTACTGTGGGTCCCACATTAACAGCCTGAGCTTCCCCAGACAGGTCCCTGTGACAGAGCATCCCTGTGCCCCCAGCATGCCAGCCTTCCCCAGGCTGTGGTGAGGCATTAAGCAGAACCGGGTGCTGGTCTGAAGTGAAGTGACAATGCAGGACATTGCCACACTCTGAGGTTTGTAATGAATGCCACTCACACCTCTGCAAGGCTGGTCCATGACTAGCCATCTTAATGAGCAAGCTCTTTGTGTCAGGTTTTGTTGGTGAGAGCCACAGAGCTCTTTCTTAATCCCCTTATTCCATAAATAGCTTGTTTCTATTCTGACCTCAACTGTTAGAGGAACCAGGGATGTTTGTGATATCTGTGAAACTAAAAGTGACCTTCATACTGGACAAAATCATGAAGACTTTTTTTTTTAACAGTCCTTTTTTTGGAAATAAACTCCACTTAAATTCCAGCGAGAGCTTTGCTTTCCAGTAAGAATGGAGGTAAACTTGAAAGAAGTTTGGAGTTGGGTCCACATGGTGAAAATACAAGACAGGCACTGCTGACGCATGGGTGGAAGCATTCACATCCCAGAGCAGGAGCTGACAGGGGAAGATATCACTTCTGGCTGCTTGGATGAAAGAGCTCCTGTCCCCATCCACACCTTGCACCACAGCACAAAGGACACATAAACCCCTCCACAAACCACGTTCTTCATCCCAGACAAAAAAAATCTCACATCCTTGGCTCTGGTCCAAGGTCTGGCAAGGTCCAAGCACTGGCAGTGATGGTGGCCAATGCATGTGCCTATGTGCTGTCTGTGTGCGCATGTGTACTGCGGCACATGTGCCACACATGTTGGCATGTCATTCCTGCCATCCCTGTGGCTGCTAAGTAGCTGCATGGCAAAAGCAGCACCATGCTGAGAAACACCACTCTTATGTGTGTGGTAACAGAAGGTGAAGGCTCTGGGTTCCAAGTGTGTGTGCCTGGGTGTACACACCCATGCTCCTGCTCCTCCTCAAGTCACCCACAATTAACCTTGCAAGAGCTCTTCCACTTTCACGTTACTGCACCTCAGGCTAGCTCAAAGGGGCTGCAAGATAAATGCAAATCTGAAGAGGAAACCCGTATGCCCCAGTTTGAGGGTAGCAGATGTTTTTATCAGTGCTAACCTGCTCACCTTGGTAACCCACCACCAGAAGAAGGAAATATACTGCTTTTCTCTTCTTTCATGAGAGGTTAAGGACTCCCCTCAGCACAAGGCACTGCACATTTCTGCAGTCATGCACCCCTGTAACATCTGCTTTTATGTCCAACTTCACCTGTCTGCTCCTCCAGCAATTACTTTGGGACATGGTCCTTGAAAAAGATGACTCAGTACTAGCCAAATTATGGATTATTGTCATTCATAGAGCTAATCATTGCAAGGAGCTATATAGACCCTTGACTGAAAGGAGTGAAACTCCTGCAGGACTAAATATGCTGCTTTTCCCCAGAACAAAGCCTGGGGCTGCCTGCCCCAGGAGCAAGCAGCCAGGCATCAGAGACAGCCTCTATTGTCCTGTGCTGGCTGTGTGCAGGCAGGGGGTGCTGAAAAGAGCCAGTCTCGACACTTGGAGGAGAAAAACCCAGTGCAAAAGGAGTGGGGAATTTCTGTGAAAATCCTGGCACAGACAAACTCCAAGGCTGTCAGCTGGCAAGGTCAGAGGGCCCACCTGAAGGAACATGTTTTGCTGGACCAAGGAAGCAAAAGACAACCATGTGCCCAAACAGAGGAGAGGCAGAGGGGAGTCCAGAAGTGGGGAGAGCATCCCTTCTCAGGGGACCATGTAGCCTAATGGCACACAACTCGTAGCGGGACCCAACAGGATTGTGTGAACTACCCAAATCAACAAAAAATGGTAAGGAACAGCAGTGATCACAGAGGTCTCAGAAAACAGGCAGTGGAGTCCCAGGAAAGCCTTCCCGTGGTAAATAACAATGCATGTTGGTCCCCAAGACTCCTTGGGGCTGCAAGCTGGCTGCTACCTCCAGCCCATCAGCTCCCTGATCAGTTTCACCCATCAAAATGTCTCCTGCACCAACACGTACCCATCACCCAGCTGCACCTGCAAATCCTGATTTTTCCAGGCTAGCAACATGAAGCACGCAGACCTGTGGATGGGAAGCTGGGGCACAGCTCCATCACCTCAACTGCATAGCTCCCATATGAGGGCATATGATGGACTAGCTACTGCCGGAAAGTTCTGCTGATACACCTCAGACCTATCCCAAACAACGTTCATATTCCAGTCATAAGAATTTCCTGGCAGCCAGGTTCAACTGAATTTCTTTAAAGGCTCCATAGCAATCTCTGGATCAGTTGGTGAAGTTCCAGCACAGTTTTCCTCTTTACATAGTGCAGTACTGAAGTCCCTATGCTGAGACGGCAACGCACAGCCACATACAAATGACCCAAGGCCTCAGGACCAGCGCTGCTCAGTCTCTGAGCAATGATCATGTAGTATGCAGGAACCTGGGGAGCCCTGTGGTCCTAAACACACCTTTAAAGGCTTTGCCATAGCAGTGTTTGATGAAGCAAGCACAGAAGCTTGGAAGCAGAAATAGATGGATTACAAAATTTAAAAATGCATCTAATAAGTGGATGGATAGAGGGTCAATGTGAACTTCCAAAGGGGATGGTCACCTGAGCCAGCACACTGTACCGATTCTGACACAGGTCCTGAGATATCTCAGCCTGGGAAGGCACCAAGTGTGGCTGATGTATGGTTACCCATATGGGCTCCACACAATCTCTGCAGCTCTTCTCACTCACCCTCACAGCCCACCACCACTGGCCTCACTGTGTCAGCCCAGCTATGCTGCACTCACTCTTTGGAAGCTGAACTATTCAATGACAGCCTCTGGATGCTAAGGAGCACACCTGGGCCAGGAGGGAGCATGGCAATGTTCACACAGCACACACACAACCTCTTCTAATTAAAGTCATCCTTACGTACAACCACAATTAAGGTCATGTATAAAATATTATTGGGTCTACTTCACTTAAACAAACATAATCTAAAAGCCCCTGCTGAAGAAAGGGTACCTTCTCCCCTTCCCTAGACAAAAAGCCCAGCTGCATACCTTAAAGTAACTATTCTATGACCTTGTTTTTCTACGTTTCTCTTCATTTTCTGTTACAATAAAGCATCACAAGCAGCCCTTCCCCACTGCAGGAAAAGGGTGGGGCTTTCTAACAGAGCTCAAGCTGTGTGTTACTTGTGTGACCCTTTGAGATGGCAGCCAGATCCTCAGCTGGAGTATACGCGAGAGCTGGGCTGAAGGCAGTTTGGGGACTTCGCACCAGGGGAGGACTTTGCCCACCTAGTCCATCAGTGCAAGATGCTCAGAGATGCCCTGCTGATAGCACCCTCCAAGGAGCAGCCACTTGGGATCACTGCAAGTCTTGCACGGCACGTGCTGGAGCTCACACCAGCTTTAGGGGGAAAACACACCTTTCTGGGTCTTGCTCCTGCAGAGCCTGAAACTGCCATGGGGCTAGTGCTAGTCTATGTGATGCACCTGGGGCTCACAATTTGTGACGTTAAGTCTAAGGAGTTACAAAATCTAAGGCTTTCACTGTCTCTCATGCTGCATTTAACAGGAAGCTGGGCAAAGGCTGTTACTCAGAGTTCCAGCTGTGAGGGCAGTACAGCCACATGGCCCAGCTCGGAGCAAGTGCCCTTTGGTGTGTTTGCTCTCAGCTGTGCTCCTGTTTCACAGGACGGTGCAGCAGCACAAGGAGCTGCCTTCTGGGTTGCACTACAGCCTTTCATCAGCACAGAAAGATCCACGTCTTTGCCATGGGCCACGCGGTGCCTCTGCAGCTCCCTTTCCATCAGCAAAGCGTGGAGAGGCCTCAGTGTGAAGACAGCCTCAGCCCATCAGCAACAGCGGCTGTTGTGCAATGTCACCCACACAGTGCAGAAATCCTGTCCTGTTCCTTCCACATGATCAGCTTATGGCCACTGCTGAAATCTCACACGTGGCTGTGTGCAAAGCTGCAAGGAGGTGGCTGGGGTGCTCCCCCACTCCCTTCTCCCTGTGCCACAAGTGGGCTTGGAGTATCCCACAGCAGAGAGTTCCCCAGGGTGGCTCTGCATGGAGCCCACTAATTTCTTCTCCAAGTCTGTGTGCACATCCTGGCAATTTCATTATGCAAACTGCATATCTTTTTACTGGACAGGGTAAGTAGAAAGACAGGAATGTTCTTAAATATTTCACTTGAAGCCCATTAGTTTGCAGACCAAATAATCCCACATATAAGCTCGGTGTATCTCCTGACTCAGTCTTCTTTACTAGGACCTTTTCACTTTCAGCCTGAGGGTTGACAGAGGAAGACATGAAGTAATGTTTCACACAGGCTTCTGAAAAAAATAATCTGGAAACCATTACAGTAATTGGAAACTGCCTTATTGGGTTTCTGCTGATCCCCTCTGAACAGGCTGAAATAATTTAGTGGGGTGATACCTTATAGCTCTTGTGAGACAACGTTTCAACAGCTAACACGAATGTGGAAATACAGGGACAGCCACCTCTGCGCTGCTCCTGTGAGCACTGCTAGCAAGTGATCTCAAGGCAGACATTGGCCCTTAGAAACCTTTGTCCTCTGAGGCTCCAGAACACAGAAGTAAATGAAAGCAGAGAGAAGGGCGGAGGGAGCTCTCACAAAATTACTTGCACAAAAATAAACCTTTCTAACCCACCTGCTGCCTAAGAGTGAACTCCACACCTTCCTAGTATTGAAATACGAGTCTTTTCTTGTCTTGTAAGATTAAGAGCTTCCCTGGAAAACCATTTAGGGGGCATAAAAATTGAGAATATGTGACTTGAGGATCCAAACTGCTCTAAGTGCTTTTGCAGGCAGAGGAAATGCACAGCATGAGAATGAGCAGCCTGCAGTAAAGGGCTAAGTGAAAGAGGAGTTCAATTACAACTAATCAGACTCAAGCACTAAACATCACCCTCACTAGATTAAAACTGTTCTCTTCCACAGTGGAGACTGTTAAACAAGCTCAGGCTGTATCAGAGACTCACAATCTTCATGAGCACATTGCCACTTCTTGGTGCAGAGAGAGACATTCCCAGCTCTTCCTACCAATTACTGAGCCCTAGCTACTCAATCAAACTGCATGCATCCTCTCATTGCCCCTCCTTTGGGGGCATCTTCTGCCAAGGACATGTCTGCAAATGTTAATTGCACAGACAGTTTTAAAGATGAGACGAGGGACCTGCAGACCTAATTTTGGAGATGAGGACAAGCTCAGGGACTGGAACGGGGAAGGAGAGCAGGGCTGCAGGGAGTTGGCTGCGGTGGCCAGAGGACTTCTTCAACACAGACAGACCCCCAGATACATGCCCTGCTCAGACTATCCACACCAACCAAGTCCATGAGTGAAGGATTCCATGAAATAACTGCATCTGCCTAGGTTTCTCTTCGCAGGCCCCATGGGTGTCCCTGCAGAGATGCAGTTATTCTTTCCTAACCGGTTCTCTCACTGGGGGAAAGAAATTGTCTCTCCTTCAGGAGAGCTGGCAAAGTGGCATGGGGCAAACAGCACCATCACAGACTGGGCACCTTTCCTCCCTGTCACGTTGGTGCCTCCCAGTGTGAGTTAAAGCAAAGTAACCCCCACACCCCTAGTGAAGGCAGCCAGGAACTCTGTGCTGGTGAAGACAGCCTGTAGAGCTGACCTAAAACCAGGCAAGGGTCTGGATTAACCCTGCAGCCCCTTCCATAGTGAAGCAGAGCCAGATGGGATCAGCAGCAGCACTCCCTAAAACAGCAGCACTCCCTAAAACAGCAGCACATCTCCCTGCTCTTCCTTGAGACAAACTGCAGACACCTGAGAAACTACAGCCTACATCATGGCTAAATTTTTCAGTCTTTGAGGCGCGGAGGATTTCTGCGCAGAAGACAGGAGACATGAATTGTGCAGCCAGGTACATGCTGGTGTTCACATGTGCACCCTAATGTGCACAAGCCTTGCACTTGGGCACACACCTCCAGTGTGCACATGCATGGGGGAGGCATGAACACACATAGCTAGATAACATGAGATTGTATTCATTTACTGTAACATGTTGTCCTCAGGACTGATATTCATCTCACCTATTTTTAGACATGTTCAATGTAAATGACTGCATCTATGCTAGTTAACTCCTTTTACAGACACAGCACTACTCAGCCTCAGCTCCTCTCATGCTGTGCAGGCAGGTTGCAAACACTGTGCTCTGCAGGGGTCTGCTTCTCCCCACAAAGAGAGGCTGGCTCACACCTAGCTATTTGCCACAAATCCCACCACAGTCATCATTAAGTACTTTTGAAGTCTTATCCGAGCTTTCCCATCTTTCATCTGCCTTTCAATTTCAGCCTTGCATGATGCTTTTTTCCGGTACCTGCAACTTTTCACATGATTTTTCCCCTCCACTTTCTTCCTTTTCCATCACCTGATCAGCTTTTGTAGTCAGTTTCTCCCAAATTTCCTATTCTGCCACCACTCCAAGCACCCATCGCTCCTGCTCTCCACTCCAAGCCCCCATCGCTCCTGCTCTGCTCCCGCCATGCCCAGAAGCTGACACAGTTGCAGCTCTATCAACCTCTGCCCTCGTCCTCATGGGACGCAGCTTAACCACACTTCTGCCCACCTCTGCCCCCACCTTGGGGCACCCACTCACTTCCCCTCGCCCCCGTGCCCGCCACCCCTGTGTGCTCACACCTGCCCGAGGCTGTCCCCACACCTGCACGGTGCTGTCCCCACACCTGCACTGGGTAGGTCCCCGTGTCCCCCGCCCCACACCCACGCAGGCTCACCCCACGCAGCTGCACTCTGCCATTCCGGTTCTGCCTGGCCTCCTCCAGGAGCTGCTTCGCTCTGTGCAGAGAGGGAAGCTGCAGGGACGTGTAGGACTTACATGTGGCTAGAGCAAAAGGCTTCACAGCTTCCCTTGTATTCTCTTTAGTCTTCCTGGCCTTCGTGGTCATTTCCCTTTTCCACCTGCCTTTCCTCTTCCTGTCCATCTTATCTCTCTCCTGGCCTTGTTCTCCCACGCTGCACTGCTCCCGCCCCACGCTGCCCCATCCCACTCACCGCAGGCGCCACCCGTGCAGCCCCTTGCTCCCTGCACTCGTGGCATCACCTCCACTTTGCAGCTTGAACCGGCCTTTGCCCGGCTGCAGCGCGAGTGTCGCAAGCGGAGGACGGCTCAAAAGACAATCAGCAAAAAGCTGGGGAGTGTCTGCAGCTAAACTTGACAAAATCTTGGAGAAAATACAGTCAGAAAGGAATCGTGCTCTAGTTCCAGCTGGAGCATGTGACGGGATCGAAAACCCTTTGCATGCCTCTGTGAGAACAACTGAAGGGACAAAAGGAAATGGTGACATGACGGGAGAGCAAAGAGGCAAAATGTGGGACTGAGGGGAGGAAAGAGAAAAAGGAAGAAAGAAAACAGGAAAAAACAGGTAGATTCTTAGAGGCATTTCACATGCTTTTTTAAAAGTTGCACTTCCTTTGAATTATCTGTGCTGGAGGTATTTTCAACCCAGCTCCACTTCCCTTGAAAGATTAATTTGGCATGCATTCAATTCTCAGATGAGCTTGGAAAACTTGAAAGAAGTTGCAAATATCACTAACATGTAGGATCAGCCTCTATTCTGAGACTGACAACTGTACATATTTCTTCTTGACAGCAAAATGGTATCTCTTATCCTTTCCCTCCCTCCTCTCCTAACCTGACCTCTGTACACTGAACTCCCAATAAAAGCAAGTTTATTTTTCTTCCAAATGGCATGGTAGGCATTTCAAAATTATGTAGGATCCTGATCCTACATAATTGAGAGATCCTACATAGTTGAAAGATTAACTCATCTGGAATCTGATCCCAGGACACTAAGGGAAAGATTTCTGCTTCACCCCTGGGTGTACATGATGTACATCATCAAAAAGAAATGGTCTGTTTGCTTACAGACACACCAGTGTTAGACTTAAGTCCCCTTGGCATGAACAACAGCCCTGATCTAGGAAGAGAAACTGCAGTAATTTCAAAATTGTTGACTGCACTTTCACAGAATGTACTCAGACCACTTTTTTCCATTGATCTGATGACTCTGGTTACTCAAACAGCTCTTCAGCCTACTTCCTGTTCTGCTGGAGAGTTCAGCAGCCCTGCTAAGAAATGGAGGAAAAAACACAAATTTTAGCTTTCTTTTGAGGTCATCAGAAATAGCTCTGGTGGATGGGCCCTATTTTTGTTCCAAAAATGTATTTATAACTTTATTGCCATTAGAGGGCACAGCAATCTGACTTGCCCTGCTCCCTGAGATGCCAGTTCAGCACATGCACCACTGCTAGCACAGTCCTCAACTCTGAGCACATAAGACCTGCTGCATGTAGGAAGAGAGGGGACACTCAGTCTTTGAGACACATTTTGTTGCTTGTCTGCCCTTCCTGTGTTTCCAGATCCCTGGAAGGAGCCAGCTGGGAGGGGGATTTTGCAATACAGGCAGCTCTCCATGGTCTAGCCATTTATATAAACAATGCACTTAACCCAGCCCGTCTGTGTTTCGTGTTCTTTCTACTCTGGATCAAATTTATCCCTTGGCAAGCCCACCACACTCAATAGAGCTACAACAGAGTTGATCTCGCCCAATCTCATTCCAGTCTTGCAATTACAATGATGTTCTACAGCATTGACTCTCCTCCATAAAGATGAGAGGGAAGTGTAGTTCTAGGAGTCAGTGAGCAGTGTTTGCTGGCCATAGTTCCTGCAGTAGCAAAAGAAGACAGCAAGGGACCAGCAGACAGCAGCAAATAAACTCTTTCCAGTGAGATCAGCTGGAGCTGTCACTGCAAAATCAGCCACTGAACCTACACCTGGAGTCTCCCTCGCTTTTCCAAAAACCACAGGATATTTCTGAGATTAGTGGCGAAATCTGTGGCTTATCATTACCCAATATGAAAATTAATGTGTCTTAGGGGTTTAAAGGGATTAGTAGGTATTTTCCAAAGTATTCTATCTTTGGAGAATTTATTCCCCAAAGTTCTTACACTAGCTGTGCAGCTTTAGAGAAGTTAAGTGCCATCACATTGTTAGTGTTTCCTACGCCAAAGCTTGTTTCTCAAATCCCCACTCGCTTCAATAAACACTGACACCAAGTAATAACATTCAGTATGTGTGTTGCAATGTGTGCTATGTTACAGCTGGCCACGCTGTCTAAACTGACTTCCAACTTAATTCCCAAGCAAGTAACTTAATTGCAAAGTATATGGAAAATGCTGCTGTTATGCAAACCTCTGTTTTCTGACAATAACCAGTAAAGCTGCTTTCATCCCTTAATTTTATATCCTGGAGATATTCTAATTCTGTTTGTTATGCCAACAGTAGTTCTAGCTAGTTTTCCAAAGGCAGCTGCTCTCCAGAAGACCATCTGCATGCTGTATGCAATTTTCAAAATTGCCCTCCTGGTGTGATTTCACTGAAGTCAACCCTGCAGATGGAGCACCTGAGAACAGTGTGCAGCCCACCAGCTGGAAAAGGGCACACTCAATGTCCATACCTTCGCTTTGAGGATTAATTCCCTTGAAACATGTAATGGCTCTAAGGTCATACTAAAAATAAGAACATGATTGCTTCCTTCCCCTTGTGGGAGCAAAGACACATACCTATCAGCTGGAAAGGAGAAAAGTGAACACTGCAGCATCTTAATTTACAGGCAAACTGAGGAACATATCAGTCTATCTGATGAGAGTAAATTAAAATCCAAATATCCTTAGAGCCACTAGAGAATGCTTGACATCGCTTCACACAGCACCTCTTCCCCATTCAATGACAAGGTGGTTTAGGATGGTTCAACAACCCTGCTTGATATTTTTTG
Organism: Acanthisitta chloris; assembly: GCF_000695815.1. Classification (NCBI taxonomy): domain Eukaryota; kingdom Metazoa; phylum Chordata; class Aves; order Passeriformes; family Acanthisittidae; genus Acanthisitta; species Acanthisitta chloris. Next base: position 107,721 of record NW_008651289.1, read on the forward strand.
AGCAATATCAGAGCCTAAGATTCCTTATTTAAAGATGTGTACAACCTTCCATAGATCACTGTCCAAATGCAGTCGTTTAGTTTGAAAGTCGCTGCCTTCCTGCTTTAAGATTAAAGCTGTACTCCCATCTCCTGGCAGCTGCTTGTGTCAAAGATCTGTGAATCACCTTTATCTGTAGAAAAAGTGATTAGTTTTCAGTTTGTGTTTTATATAAAATATTGACAGAGAAGCAGTCTGAGCCGCCTTGTGCATTTCATCTGGTCCTTGCTCTTCAATGACCACCTGTATCTCTACCCCTACCTCCAGATTCAGCTGGGAGATGAGTTTGAATTTTGGTGGAGATGCAAGAGCCAAATGCCACCTGCTCTCCCAGGCCTCATGGCACGCACAAACAGGAAGGCAAGATTTTGCTTTAGTTGTGTATGGCCTTTTTGTTTCAGCCGGGGCGGGGAGGGAGAGCTGGCGTTCTCCGATTGTTACAGGAAAGCCAAATCGACTACCATGCTCTGCCCTTCTGGCCTTTCTTTCCATTCAGCCCAATTCTCGACGGAGAGGAGCAACTATTTCAATAGTTTGTTAGCCCACTCTGAAGTTTTAGCATGAGCTCTCCCTGTTCTCACAGCCCCCAGCTCTTGCACTCAGGTGGCTGAGACTCTGAGCTTTCATTTTTAAAAAGAAAGTACATGTCTAGCCTTCTGACTGAAAAATTGTCCCAAGCTTGAGTTAAAGTCATAAAACCTAGGAAAACAATCGAACAAACCCAGCACTTCCAAAAAAACTCTGAAACATCTGGTGGTTTTAAGGCAGTCCCTATTGGTTTTGGGAGAGCCTGGGTTGGCAGTGTTTGAACAGTAAATGCATGGTGAAGGGAACTGCGTAGCTGATACATACACACTGGCTTTGATTCCTTGGCCCAATGCAGGCACTAACCCCAGAAAGGGGCAGAGCTATCCCAGCTCCCACCACTGCCAGGACAGCATGAAAGACAACCCACTCCAATGCTCAGCCACTGATAGCCTGTCGCCTCTACATGCCTCAATGGAAAAAATATCCATGTCCTGTCCACACCATGAGATCCATCCTTCAGCAACACTAAAATTACAGCAGGTCAGAAAAATGCTTACAAACCCACCTATTCGAGGTAAACCCCAGGATCTTCCCATGAATGGAAAAAGGTTTTTCCCATGTCCCCTGCGCAACAGGGGCTGATGTTAAAGCTTGCCATCCCACATCGCTGCATCTTTTTATTCCATCTTTTGTGCCCAAACTCTCCCAAGGCACGGAGGAAAGGGGCTCAGGAGACAGTCAAGGTAAATCTCTGCAAAGGAGGCTCCACTCCTCCCATAAACCAAGGAATGGACTTCAGCTGAGGAAATGACACAGTATGTCCCAGTCAGGCAGAAAACACAGTAAACTCAACTATGGCTCATCGAACAGCAAACGGGTGTGTTCCTTCCCCTCTGCCTGGGGAAACGCTGCGGCACGTTTTGGCTACAGCAAAGTAATTACTAGCTGTTTACTCATCCTCCTTTAATGAATCAGTTGTATGAGACCAGTGTGAGTGTTGGGGGAGTGAAAGTCTGTCATTCAGCTGCCTGCAAACTTTGGGCTTCTCTGAAGATTTCTAGATCAGATTTCAGGGCTTCGGGAGTCTGGGTTATTTTTCTAAATGAGGTTCGACATTGCATCTTCCGGAGAAGCTGCCAGTTATCTACAAAACCTACAGCTCTTATTCATTTGATACCACAGGTTTCAGTCTGAATCACAGCAGTGTGTGGTTGACCTCAGATTAAACTAAAGTACTTGCTCCATGGCATTAAATTTGAAGGCTGGCCAGCATGGGAGCTGGACAGATTTTTTTAACATGAGTTCAACCAAAAAACTAGGGGAGAGGAGATGTTCATGTTGGGCTGAACACAGCTAAAATCACAGGGCTGTGAAAGCAAAACTTAAAAATACCTCATCTGGAGCCAAAGCAAGAGGAGATGTTTCATTTCAGGTTATGTAAGTCCTAAAAAAACCTTTTCTCTTCTCTTCTTTCAATGTGTTTTAGCAGTGAGGTCAAATTTTAAGTGAAAAATGCCATTTTGAATCAAATCTACATTTCAAATGCTTGCAAAACATAAACAAACCATTCTCAAAATGAAACAGTTCATTCTGAAAGTGTCAGAATGACACACATTGCTATTTTTAACATCTCTCCCTCTTTCCCCACCTCTGTACTTTTTCTAGGCCAGAACTATTCACAAAATGTGTCTGAATTTGTGAATCATTTTGACTCCCCCTCTCCCTTGACATTTGCTGAAAAATTTACTCTCTGCCAATAAACTGTTCTTCCAACTCCAATCAGCTCCTACAATCTTCTGTCCTGCCAGGGTTTGTCTGGACGGTGCTGGGGGTCTGACTGCCCTGGAGACACAGCATGGATGATCCAGAGGAAGAGCAGGCCAGGAGGGCAAACCTCAGTGTCTCTCCAGGCAGCAATGGGCTCTGTGGCACAGAGCAGCCTGACCCTCCACTGTGGCTGCCCTGAAAAAGCCCTGAGACACACTCTCTTGAGACTGAACAGAGAGTTGGGTTCTGACAGAGGCCACCACACAGAGGGAGTTCCTCATCAGGCTGCAGCTTCCGGATATGAGGAGACTGCTTCAAGTTTTGGTTCTCTCAGAAAAATCTTGCATTCAAAGCCACGCCACTGAAGGTTAAGTGGGTGTACCATGGGGCTAGGAGCTGTCTCCTACCAAGGTTACAGAAATTTTGGCTTTGGACTCAATCAAAACGTGACAGCTCCAAGGCTTGCAATGCAATACAGAGGCTTGATTCTTTGCAGCCTGGCAATTCATAGAACACATTATGCCTTTGCAGTGCAAGTGTAAATTCTCATTTGTGAGTGTTATGCTCCTATCCTGAAACTTCTAACAACTGAAAACTAGGATATCTTTCAATCTTCACATCCAGCCTATCTGTAAGTCTTGTGGATTTTTTCAGGATAACATCCCTAACAGAGTCTTTCCACCCTATCCACCCAAGTAAAATTCACTTTCAGGGTTCATTACCTCATATTCCAACCTCGCACCTCAACAGCCTTTGCTCTGCAGACCTGCCATGCAAGGATCCACCAAACCCATTGCTGAAAGATCACTTTTTGAATCTGTCATTTGGTCCCCCTGCAGCGCTCTCAGCCTCCCTACCTTGATTCCTTCTCCTCAAGTGCAAGTCTAAGCTACTTGTTTTTTCTTTCAAGACTGTGATTTATTCTATTCCCATCACTTCTTATTTCAGTGCTGAAAGGTCAACTCCTGCATATGCTCATGCATGAGATCAGCCTATATTAAACAAATCCTCTGAGCTTTCTCCCTTCTGGGAAGGGTTCCCATCCACAAGAACAAACCTGGAATCTGGAACTGCCTTTTGAGCTGCCCAAAAGCTCAAAAAACAAATACCAGAGATGGTTAGGATGTACAATACAGGGACAGGCAATATGCAACCAGGTGGCATTATGCTACCTCTTCATTTCCTTCTCATTGCCAGCATAGCATCTGGTCAATGTTATGGTCACCTGCAAACATCTGGACTCCTATGCTGCTTTCCTTGGCTTGAAAAAGCCATTCCAACAACAAAGGGTAACATTAGAAAACAGGGACCTGAGGAGAGAGGCCAAGTCTTTGCTCCTCAAATGAGATATAGATGAGGGGCTACTAATGGAGAAGCTGAGCTACAGTTCTGGCTTCAGACTTTTTGTTTTAACTTGCTGTGCAAAGTGGCTTCAATGAGAGCTGGACGACATCAGTTGCTCCCTCCTCCAAGAGAGAGTCAGGTTCAGCTTGGAACTGCTTTTTCAAAAGCTCATCTTGAATGTATAAGCTTTACAAAATACTTTTTTTCAGAGGTGGTATATCTTGCTCAAAAACTGTGACACGCACTGTTTGTGTGTGAAGATGGGAATGTAACATCTGACAAGGCAATTCTGTTCGCTTTGCTAGAAGATCAAGGTTAGTTCCCACTCCGCTGAAAGCACGGAAGGGAAACACAGGATTTGTCAAGCAGAGAGATAAACTGAATTGAGAACATTTTATACACAAATTCCTAGGAGAAGGTTAAAACAATGGAGCTGGGAGAGTACACTTGTCAAGGTTTTTTTCAAACAATTTTTTTCACATATTCTTTTAAAACACAACAGTAATTCAGGTGGAGAGAGATAAGGCACAGCTCTAAAATCTCCTTCCTCTGTTTCCTTTCTGGCTGCTCTGGTCTCCACCCCAGTAAGACATTCCTACCACGAAACCCCAGGGTGAAGGGCTGTCAACTCTAAGTAAATATGGCTCCAAGGAGATAATAATTAACATGCTCTTTCTGAAGCTGCCTGGCAATTACAATTCCAAGTGCCTCCTACTCCTGTGACCACATGCCTTGCTTTCAAGGTGTATCTGTTAACACCAGCCCAAGATTACTTAGGGTTTCTGCCTGGGGGTGCGGCTGTGTGCCAGTCCCTGGCAAGAGCAGGACGAGATGGTGGGACTCAGAGACCAGCATGGCATGCCCGTCTCTTCTCCTCCCACTCAGAGGCAGTGCCCATCTCTTCTCCTCTTGCTGCCATGACAGGCACCTACCTGGGTTGCACACACTGGCTGCTATCCCACACTCCATCTGCAACAGCACTCAGAGGTGGGAACAGCACCCTGGAGCCTTTCACAGTCACATTATGTGAGTACCAAGGGCAGCATTAAGATGATCCTGAACTGGCCTCAATGGAGCCAAGCGGATGCTATGCAGGCATGGATAAAAAAACAGGAATTGGGTTCCATTTCAGAGTTCAAAGAAATATTTGAGCGTATGGGCACTGATTCAGACTCATATCTAATTATATCCGACAGCTCAGCCTTTTCAATTAGTTCTGTAGCCCTCAGTAAGGGTCACTTTGCAGTCGTTATTTGAGTTCCTTGCCAGTCTGTTGTTGGATTTTCCACTTGACATTATGAAGGGATTAAGTTGTTTGTCTCATCACTTTTTATCTGTCCTGTTGAGTTTCCCAAAAACAGACTTTAGCTAGACCAGGGGAGACAGGAGGGAAAAAAACTCAACAATTTCAAGATATAATCATGGTTCGGGATTTGCCGTTATTATTGTTTAAATTTATTACTTTGGAGACGCAAACTTCACTGACTCCTTTAATCTGGAATGTATTCAAGAAAGCATCAGGCATTGCAACAAATCTTTGGATTATGCTGTCACGATTCAGCTACAGCTGTGAAAGAAATATGTAACAGGAGATACTGCGAACTTATACATTTTAGACTCAGCTCATCAATTGCCATAGAGAAGTCAAAAACAAATGTAGCTGAGCCTGGAAAGAATGTTGCTAAAATTGGAGAAACATTTAATGTAAGTAGCCTAGGGATGCAATAATTTTGCCCGTAATTTAACAAAAACCCACCCACATAAAACATAGGAAAAGAGTTTACAGATTGAACTCTCTGATCTGCAGTCTGCCAAAAAAGCAAACTTGACTTTTTTCCCCTTCCTACAGATGCAGGTTTAAATGGTCCCTGCAGAGTGTTAAATATATATTACCTGTAATAGCAACCATATTACATGTGAACATGTTGCTAATTCTTTCCCCAGCTGCTCTGTACCTTGCTTGCAGTGGGAGGATGCCCCTGCATATCTACCAGGGCTTGCAGCTGCCAGCAGAACAATTCCTATGGTCCACGTGGTGAAAAGGAGCCTGCAAACCTCCCCCTCATTCCCACCCCTCCTTGGCACCCTGGTTCCCTCTCTTTTGAGGGGTACACATGGGCCTGTACTTAAGCACCCATTTAACAAAAAAGCTTCGAATGCGCTTAGATCAATGGGATAAAAGCTGTTCCTACACCTTCCCAAAAAGCCTTCTCAGAGTACATCTACAACAAACAACGCTCAGCAGTGAGCTGAAGGCCAACCTCAACTCCTGCCCCTTTTCCCAAGTGCCAGGGATCAGAGACTGTTTAGGAAGGAATGAGAGAAAAATACCCAACCCTACAATGCACTTTCCAAAAAGCCACCCTGCAGATCTTTCCATTTATAGTCCTCCTGTCCTCAAAGGCTCTGAAGCGCTTATCAACGGGCAACCAGCCCACAGTAACTGCATCCCTGGTGCAGTAATTCAGCTTAACATTGGATTTATCACAAGGTGTAACTGGATACATGCAGGGGTGAGCAAGGCAAAAAACGATCAAGGAGCGACCCTGCAGTATGCTCCTGCTGGCTTCAGTTGAGCGACAACACCTTTTATCAGGATTTTATCTGACCCTAACAAAAGAAGCAAATTGTTTAGCAAAGGAAGAGGGTTCTTTGATTCTATCTTGCTACAGATGAATTGCCCAAGCAAGGGCAAAGGGACAGGAAGCGAAGGGGGAGGAGAAGGAGGTGATGCTGAAGGTAGGTGCTGCCATTGTTCAGCTCTTGCTACAAACAGCCCCTTCTGGAAATGCTGACAGGGTGGGCTGAGAGAGTTGTGCCTGCTCCCTGACACAGCCATCCTACCAAGATGCTGTCCTGGTTATTCCTGGTGTTGATATATCGGTCTTCATTCAGGATGAAGGGAGTTTTGTGATGGTGAAGATTGCAGGGCCTCATGAGACCTCCCTCTGCTTCACACAGTCCAGGAACTCTTATTGTCCAAGACCTCAAGTACAAGACTTAAAGATAAGGATGCAACTCCGGAGAAAACTCACATCAATTCAGCAACGACCACACCACGGCAACCGCAGGTGCTGATGTCTCTACAAATCAATTGCGTGAAGCAAACAGTAAAGAAAAAAACCTGATTCTGTCCTGTGAATCAAACCCATAAAAATGTCTGTCAGCATGTCTCTCCACAGTCCATATATGTCTTTCACAGAGACAAGGGATGCTTTACTATTACTTAAAACCACAACAGTGCTGAATGCTAATGAAGTTCCTGTTGTGTAGCACTGATCAGATAATACACTGTACTGCTTACAAGAAGAAGTTGTAAGTGCTAAGCACTTGTTGTTTTACCCCCTAGTTCTCCTTACAAAAGCAATCCTTGTGTTTTGGCTAGAAATAAATCTTGTATCTGAAAGGAAGAATTGAATTCCTTCCACTGGGCTGTCTCTCTTCCCATGTCATTAGTGAAAAGAATGTTCTTTATTGTAAAATAATCACTTCTTTCTTTTTGTGGCTGAAATGTATGAAAGCATTGAAATATCGTGAGAGGGAAAAGGCTAATATGGGTCTTAGAATCCTGCAGCAGCTTCAGTCTCTAATATTACCTATCTCTGAAAAGCTAAGGTCAGAAACTGACACGTAGAAAATGCAACCAAGGGCTGACTATAGCAGTGAGGATCTCCAAAGGCAAGCAGCAATGACAGCAGCTCTGTGGTAGTGAACTCCCACTGTGGCTGGGAAAGAAGAAGATGCAGTCTACGTTTTCCAAAAGTTTCTACAAATTCTGAGTGCATTCATAGTGCATTCACCCAGACTGACACTTGCAGCTGGAGAGCCCAAGCTTCTGAATGTATCTACACCAACTCAGGCTGAAAGGCACTGCTGGGTGATCATCCCTGTTATACAGCAAATCATGTTTTGCTGCATAAACACTGATTTAAAAGCCAAATCACTTGCTTTTGAGGCTGGAAGACCTCAGACTGGAGCAGCCCCCCGAACTACTTGCAGCCGCTGTGCAGGATATGCACGACCTGGATTTTTATGTGTATGAATGAGAATGAAATTACAATAAATTTTATAGAAGACATTCATAAGTACTTTAAAAACACATTCCTCTGTCTTAAACACACTCCTGGGCTAGTCCTCAAGATCCCAGCAGAATCAACAGAGAAGAAAGGTACCTTAGGAGACTTATCCTGAGGAGACATCCAATGAGAGTAAGCAAGAGGAAGGCCATAAAAGGGTAATTTCAAGTGACTCAGCAACCGTGGAAGCCCACATTCCCCAGAAAGTCACATTACAGAATAGGGATTAGGCTGCAAAGTTACTCAGTGATTTGAAAATGTTAACATTAAGTTTTCACTGTCTGTTAAATATTAACATATCTTTCTTAGAAAGCTTGGCTGGGCTTCATTGGAAGAAAGCAGGTCAAATTTACTGCACAAATTTACCTACTGGTATAAACAAAATAATCTCTAACCATTACAGGAGACTAATCTTAGCTGAAGCGACATTTAACATCATACATAGATGCCATTATTTCTCTAGTGAGCTAGAACAAAATCACATGTAAAGAAAACATTAGCTCCGCAGTGGCTTTCAGTCATCTCATGGCATGTGAGAGCTCACTACTGCACTAATCTTTTCTTCACATGCAAATCTGTCCTAACACATTATAGAAATAATATGGAAAACATGAGACAGGTGCTGACTACAGTTTGGGTTTTGTCATTGCAAGCCTCTGAAAAGGTAAAGACACAACTCTTAAGTTTCCACTGTTCTGTGAAATTCACTCTGTGGACCTTCAGCTTAATACCCGAAGGATCCAACCAGCCAAACTCCTAACATCCTGCAGTTCCCATCAGAAGAGGAGGAAATCTGGGTGTTTCCAGAGCTGAGGACCCTCAGGATGATGGGTCTAATGTTTGTTCTTCCAGCATCTCAGAAATGTTTGTTTGGGGTTTGTTTTTTTTTTATTTTGCCACTTTTATGGATGCTTTCAGTGTGAATTTTTTTGAGAAACAAAATATGCAAGAGACAGAAGCTGTGCTAGTGAGTAAGTCCTCTACGAAAAGGATCTGCTATGTGCCATGTAATTCCTGCACTGTCAATCATGGAGAATGTGAGCAGAGAAGAAACCTTTCCCAATGACCTTAAAAGTGCTGATGAAAATGGACTTGAAATAGCACCATATGTCTCTCATTGGGCTATAGCAGCATCTTCACTTAGCCTCTGTGGGTGGGAGCACATAAAAAAGCTGCTTATTCCCTGAGAAGGCCATGAGAGTAGGCAGAAGATCAGCTACCAAATAGAGTCTTGCTTTGTGAACTCCCCAGAGTGCACAGCCTCCATCCACAAAGAGTCTGAAGCTCTGCCCAGCCCACTGGGCACCAGAAGGTCCTTAGCTCATCCCAGAACATAAAACATGCTGTGCAGTCACATCTGCTGAGTGTGGTGTTCTGAAAGTGGAAACAGAGATGTCCATCTAATTCTCCTCTTCTCCCTACTCTTCCTACAGCAGGGCTGAAGGAGATTCTATCATTTGGCAGCTTACCTGGCATGCTAAGCACCTTCCCCAATCAATGATGCACATTACTAGAGGAACAGCTGCTCTGCAGAGCAAGCCAGCAGGGCCCTAATGAGCTAGACATTGTACTGATACTAAATCAGCGATACCACTCACAAGACCATCAGCTTAGGAGCTTTCAAGACAAACAGAGTGGGAGGAAGGAGTAAAATACATAAACATAGTCAGAAAAAGATATATATTCATGGGGCTTGCATGCATCACCATAGCCATGTGGTCATGGTTTCTGTTACACGGAAACTTCCTGATCACAGTGACAGCTAGGAATGGGAATGAAAGTGTATTTAATTTGTTTGATTTTTATAGGAACAAATCAGGAACACTGTTGTCAACTTATGCATTGGAATATGTCAAAGAGAAATAAGCAAGGGTCCCACAGGCCCTTGGCTGACACTAACCCTATCTAAACTTGGCTCCTTTCAGAACTGCGTTAGAGCCATTGTGAGCCAAACAAATAAATCGATTTAAAAAATGTCCTGCCAGCAGCAATGCCATCAGCTTTTTCCAAAAGTTCTTGCCATTTTGCACAGGTTAACAGGAGTCTCTTATTCTGAACAAGCTGCTCAGCCTCCTGAAAGAAGCAGAGGTTTCACAATGTACTGAGTTGCTTGATTACTATTCTGCTGTACGTCCTTGTGCTTCCAGGGTGGCTGTGGGAAAGCCAGGAAGAGGAACACTGCAGTGTCTTCACCGCTGTTGCATGAAAGGTTTTTTCCCTCTTGACATGTCATTTTTCTATAGTATGTGCTTGCATAATTTCTGTCTTTCCCCTCACTTGTCTGTTTCTTTGTCTCTAGTTGCCGAGGAGTTGACAAACTCAGGAATTCAGGCCAATGATAGTGACTCACTTATGACCAGCATCGCAATATCTTTCACTGAAGAGGCACAGCCAGTTTCAAAGACCGGAGCAAGTCTCCTGCTGCTGAGTACACCCTGGATATTAGCTCTCCCTTGGGAAGAGCCAATAGAGTCCCCCAGAAACAGCAAAATTCATACACTAGTATTTTTCTAGTCAGGAAGTCAGTGGGAGTCACAGCTAGAATGTGTCTTATTTTGGGTATGAAACCCCCTTAGGAGCTTCCATCTACAGCTATCTGTGCCACTAAGAACCTGGGATATGGAGCACTTTCTCTCTCCCCTATACAACCAACCTGTGTGATCAGCCAGGAGGTGAGAAATCCTCCCTCAGCATGAGACACATTGTGATGGAGACAGACATCTTCCAACAGCCATTGCATCCTTCTGGCTTGGGTGGTAGGCAAGAGGGGCACCTTCTCCTTCTCCAAACTGCCTGTGTTGATGTTGCAGGGCATGTGCAGTAAGCACTGCCCTGCAGCATTGCCAAACCACAGTCTCCCAATCCCAACATGTCTCCTGGACAGCCCATCCCTCCCACACAGTCCGAGAAGTGTAATCACTCAAGCGTCTTTGAAACCTTGCAAATATCAATAAACAAGTGTGGGGTTTCTCCAGCAGCAGCCCACAGCCCGGGGAAAGCCACAGCTGCAAAAGCTCTTACATGGAAGTTTACTCAGACCTTAAGTGGGCTCACAATTAGACAACAGCAAAACGTCACATTGCTCTTACTGTCACTGCACTTCACAAATCTGCTACCGTCATGGTACGGATGCTGTTCCCAGTGCTGCACAGCTCACTGGGCACCAGAGCACTCCAGGGACATGCAGTGCACCAAGCAAACTGCTTCAATAAACAGAGGCAGAGCCCGTATCAGACACAGAGCTGCTTCAGGTCATGGTGTCCAAAAATGTGGCCGTGATATCTCCCTCCTTTTCACTAGGCAACGCCATTTTCTTACTGTCCAATTTTCAGGCCCGAATGCAAATGAAGTTTCCTACCTGTGGGACAAACGGAGGACGAGTCCCTGCCAGAGAGAAGGATCTGCCCGTTTCCCCAGGAAGTCAGGAGAAACTACAATAGACAGCCGGACATCCCTGACAGATCTGCTAAGCCAGACATCCTCCAGAAAGGAAGGGCAGAAGCAAGCCTGCTGTTTATCAAATCTGTAAACATGCTATGTGAGATGTGCCTCACAGACTGTATCCACAGCAAGAACTGCTGTCCTGTTGCTCTCCATCACCTCTCCTCCAGGTACAACAGCCCTCCTCTGTGCCAGCAGCACCCACTGCAGAAAGGCAGAGTGCCCTGCCTGCCCAGTGTTTATCTACTCAACCCAGAGGCACCATGTTGGTTTCTGTGGGACAAGGTCTCCCAGAATCTGACAGAAAAGCACAAGCTGTGGAGAGAGCTTCTCACACATTCTCCCTCATTATGCAACTCATTTCCAGACCATGTGCATCATTAAAAGGAAACAGTAAGTTCATGAAAACAAATGAGTGTGCAACCTGAGACTGCTTCGGTAGCTGCCTTCTGCTGTCATTATGGATTTACAAGATATTGCCAACCAGTACACAAAGCTGGGTGTTATTTATATGAATCAGCTTTGAATTGGGCATTTGCACACACTCCTGCTGAGAAGCTGACTATAACCTGCCAAAGTCAGTGATCAGCCCTGCACGGGACCTGTGGAGCCCAGCGGAAAGTATCACTGTCAATTAGCCCAGCTGCTCCTGCTGAGACACCTCCAGCACTGAAACACAAAATCAAGTGCAGCTCCTCAGGCTGCCTAACACATTTTGGACCAGATCTTCATCTCATTTAGCTTGAGTAGTCCCACTGAGCCCAGCAAAGTTACTCTTGATCTCAGACCTGATCTGAGCTCGCTCTGATCCAGGTCTTTTGGCAATACAAATGAGCCTTGTCTGTTCACTGCCGAGCCACCGGCCTGGCTGTGCTCACTGGAGGCCACATGAGGTTGTGCAGAGTCAGCCTGAGGCTCCAAGAAGCTTCCCGTAAGAGCATCAGGCATGCTTTTGTTCATCAATGAACTGTTTTCAGCAACAAATCAGTGGGATATGGCACTAGGAACAGTCATTAGTATGGAGAATGGAACAGAGATTACTACAGCTCATGCACACAAAACCAGCAGAATTTAATCAGCAGAGGAACTGTACCAGCTCCCAAAGGGAGCAAGCTGATTCATCAGTCAAGAGCTCCAAAATACAAAACTGTCTGCAAACACAACGAGCCACAGACTTGTAACTTCATTAACTGTGCTTTTACTCAACTGCTGCTCCATCCTGAGCAGAACTGAGCCTGAATTCTTGGAATGGGACAAAACAAGGACAAAAGAAAATATATTTATTTCAGCCTGCTGAGTGTTTTACAAACCACAGTCTCAGTACTACGGAGTTTGATACCTTCACTTTACTTAGCTATTTCCCTGCAGCAGTTTTCCTTGTGTCATTGAGCTTAGCAAGAGTTTCACTGTCATGTGTCTATGGGAAGTTAAACATAGTGATGCACATCACTGGAAGTTCATGGGCCTTTATCAAACTCTTTAAAACTAAGGAGCCACTGGGTTGCCCTGCATGTTTCAGAGTTTGTCAATGGGAGGCTCCAGTGCTGGGCCCAAATCAGGGTAAAGTCTCAGAGTTGGAGGAGAGAGAGAGACCACATGCTGGTTGGAGAATCTCATGATGGGTGCCCTGCACTGGAGTAAAGTGGTTCAAAACCCTCTGGATAAATGGGGCGACAGCTCAAAGTAAAGCTCAAAGTAAAGCACGCGCTGTGTGGGGCACTCAGACATGGAACTCAGACATGGAACGAACTCCCCTAGTGACACAAAAAATTCCATGACAGTCTCATGCCTTTGGAGAATGCCTCAAAGCTCTCCTCTCTGAGGATATCTTTCTTCTCTAAGGGTAATACAACACTGATGCTTTCTCTTGCCTGAAGCCTCACAGCCAGCCCCACAACAAAGATCCTGAAACAAATGAACTTCATATAAATGCCTAATAAAAACATGCTTACCTGAAATACCCCACAAGCAAACAGTTTTATTCAAGAGAGGAATTACCAGAAATTCTAGACATTTTTGCTTCCATGTGAAAGACACACAGACACTATGGTGATGGGCATCAGTATAATTTTCAACAGAGAGCTGGCCCACACAGTTTCAACTCCAAGTAGGAAATAAATTCTCCCTTAGGCTCATGTAAATCATGGGAAAACTCCAGCACCCAGGGAAGCTGTGCTGAGGGAAAGCTGAGACTCATTACCACAGGTCAGCAGAAGGATGCAGTCCATGGATGCATTCCAAGCATGCCAGCAGGCAGCTTGCAGCACCAGAGAAGCTCTGCCAGTACCATGCACAGCGGAACAGGTACCACTGCTCTCTTCTGCGAGCACTAGATTTTCAGACTAGGTCGTCTGTTTCAAGTCTGAAAGCTTTTTATGTGAGGGAAAGCAAGCAGCACTGAGCAAATGGAAAGTTTCTCTGCAGACCTCTGCTGCAACAGACCTGTGCCCTTCAGCCGCAGCTGTGCCCCAGAGCGAGTGTGCTGCCAATGCTCACCCCACCTCCCCAGGCCTGGCGCAAGACTCACCACTCGGGGCTTCTGCTGGTCCAGGGTCTGCAGGAAGGCCGGGGTCTGGTCCAGGGTGCGCTCGGGGTCACTGGAGATGTCCTCCTCGGACTCCTCCCAGGACGAACGCAGGGCAGAAAGCCAGTGGAAGACGCTGAGGACGATGACAGTTTCCGGACAGGCAGACTGCCGGGGGGCACGGCGCCTGCCTCCTCCTCTGGGCCCCCCAGGTCCGTGACAATGACAGCAGGGATGCTTCCACCAACGGCCGGGCACTGGCTCTTAGGTCCTGCGGGGGCCACCACCACCTCACCTTGCCGTGGCGCAGGCTCTGACCGCTCCGGGGGGCTGCTGCCGAGGACGATGACAGTTTCCGGACAGGCAGACTGCCGGGGGGCACGGCGCCTGCCTCCTCCTCTGGGCCCCCCAGGTCCGTGACAATGACAGCAGGGATGCTTCCACCAACGGCCGGGCACTGGCTCTTAGGTCCTGCGGGGGCCACCACCACCTCACCTTGCCGTGGCGCAGGCTCTGACCGCTCCGGGGGGCTGCTGCCCTCCGCCAGCTCCGCAGCTGGGACCACCGTCACCGCTGG
>NW_008651290.1:0-22909 GCF_000695815.1 Acanthisitta chloris
TCCCATCCTGTCCCATAGATTTGTGAGATGATTTGCTTCCTTCACTGTAAATAATAGGCAACATTTAACAATATTTTCTATCAGTCAACAGACTGTAGATACCATGTTACATGTGAATGTTTCTTAGGCAGCCAAACATACAAATCCAGATGTGTTTTAGAAAGGCAGAGCATAGTGTTAATAGACAAATCTGATAGCGATCACTGCAATTCAGCTCTGCAGTTCACTATTAAATAAAAAATACCTTGTTCATAATACCCTCATTTTAAAGGAAGAACTTATGATTGCTTCTTTTCCACATGGAAAAGTCTCTTTTGATATTTCCTGCCCCTCCAGAAATCCCCCCAAAATAAGATAAAATGCCACAGGTGACTAGTTTCCTCATTTGAGATAATCGATGCTTTCAGACAAAATCATGTCTCAAGGCTGAGTATATCTGCACTGCAATGAACTATCAGTGCTGACTGCAAAGCAAAGTTTGACCTCTGACACTGACTGCATATCCCCAGACCATCACTTGAACTTGGAAAGCTGGAACTAGAGAGGAAAGAAGTCTTGCTCCCTATGGGTAGCCATCATGCACCTGTTAAAAGACTGCTAGAAAGCCACCTGATTAGGTTTACATACAGTCCACCCTTCTATTGTTGAGAGTGATGAATGATTAACATTTGCTGGCAACTTTTTTTCTTATTCACACTCTTGTGTTTTGTACCCATCTCCACTTTGTGCTGCCTCACCTTTATTGGTCCCTTTTGTCATTTTCAAAAAACTATAGTGGTGGGAAGGATGCATTATAAAAGTGGTTAAGGATGAGAGCTAACAACTGGGGTCTGCTTGGGTCAGGGGACTGTGCAAGACCTCCAGATATCCCTTCTAGCAAAATCCTTCCTACAATTTTATGCAAGTGTGGACAACTATTTAAAAGAACAAGCTCAGGCCAAGCATTCAGACTGAACTTGCTGCAACCCATCACTCATAATAGTCTGGGTAGTGTTATTATTAGGGCTGGCATGATGCTGAATTTTTTATTTGATTTATTTTAAGTCTTGAAAAATGCAGGTGTTTGCTTCTGTCCCTGCTGCCCAGGTGTGTGAAAGAAAGAGAACTAATGGGTAGGGTTGAGAAAAGTCATTGCAACTGCACTCCCTGCATTCTGTAGCCATGCCAAGGCATCAAGGTTCATAAGGGAAGTTCTCAAAGAACTATTGTAGACCTGTAAGCCTTCAATAATACTGAAGTCTTTACCAGGGAACTAGGGTCCCACCATTCAGGCTCTTTTTATGAGCAAATTAGCAAAACTGGAGTGCTGTTGGAAGTTTGAGGTCAGTGTGCCAAATGTCATGTTGTAAAGTCATCACCTGAGCTGTCTTAGCAACATTAGTTTCACTAATAAAGGATCCTAAATTAATTTAATTAGCATTTAAATTTTTTTTTTCAAAATGCAAAATTCTCAAGAACTATGCAAGCCTCTTGCCTTTATCTTATGTTATGAGAATAAGACTAAATTTTATGGAGTTATAGAATCATAGAATCATTTAGGTTGGAAAGGATATCCAAGATCATTAAGTCCACAATTATTACAAATATCACATGATTTATTTAGTAGATGGATAACATTTTATGGAAAGGTCTGTTTCACCAGTACTGAAAGTAAAATATACTTTTCAGAGAACAAGTGAAATATTTAATTTTGGCCAGTTTCAGTTTATTAAATCTGTCTGCAACAGAATAAGATTTCCTCTTAGTTTTTCCCATAAGTCTCCTTGCAGCATTTTGCCAACTGACTTTGAATTACAAAATTAAATAGAGAGCTGTGTTCTTTTGACCTGAAATCTCTGACCTGTGAGATAAAGTGACATTGTTTATGCTTGAGGACCAGTTCAGCTAATTGCAGAGTGATGCCTGTGACACAGCTGGTACACGATTTTGTTCCCAAGGTAACTGCCATACACAGTGATTCAGAATCAGTCATTTGTTTTATAGGAATACAGCAGGTGTTACGTGCTGCACATGGGGAAAATAGACATTTTTACTGAGAGGGTCATCCTTTTATTAAAATATCCTTTCATCTCCCTTTGTAGTGCAGAAAGCACATTTTCAGCATTATAGCTGAAAGGGACATAATGTTTTCAATAGGAAGGCTACTCAGGAATTCTCCTTTGCTTAACATGAGTTCCCTGGGACTAACATGAACCTAAAAAGCTGTAATAAAGCTGCAAAGAAATACCTTTTATTTTCTCTTACCTTCAACAAAATCTTACAGCCTTTCCCTGTGCTCCACACCCAAGAGCATTGGCTCACAATAATGGTCAATAAGCTACTTTATATTTACAACAAACAGCAGAGACCATCTCATTAAATACGAATGTTAGGCAGTTAGGACTTAGTTCATCTCCCAGCAAAGTCTCATGGATTTCTGTGCTTACAGCCAGGGGAGCTGGACTGCATTTATAGTGCTGAGATTGTTGCTGGGGAAAGCAAAAACTTCTACACAAACAATTTTATATGCCTTCTTGTACTTGAGACAACATCAGAACAATAAGGGGTAGAAATTGTCCCACTTACATGGGTGAAGAAAGCCCAATTTTTCACGTTTGAACAGGAAACAATTGTAAACACAGACCCTAGGCCCTGATTTTTTTTTTTATTAGAATAAAAAAGAAATACTATAATCTTCAAGGCACTGAGCTATCTGTAAGGCTGAAACAAGGACATGGTCTTTGAATTTTTGCTCACTTTTTGCAGTAGTGCAAAGCAGCCTTTGATTTTCATGAGGTTTTACATGCAGACAACCCCCCCAGAATTTAACTTATTATTTTTATGGGAAAATATAAAGTTTTGAAGAAAGGAAAAAAGCAGCATTTCTAAGTTCAGTGAAAAATACGTTTTTAAGAGCTTCACGAAGAATTACTCTGTCAGTAATTTTCTAAATATTTTCTGGGTTTTGTTTTATTTAAGAATATCACAAAAGGTTTCTTCATTTATATTTAATGAGGATTTCTTAGCTAAGAGCTATGAAGAAAATCTGTGATTGAATTTCAACAAATTGACTTTTCTCTTAAAGCTGGTTCCTGTTTAATCCAACCACAAACCAACATTAGCATAAATTCCTGTGAAACATAGAAGATCCTGTCAGATTAATTTAAAGCTATGGGAAATCCCTTTCATATTTCTTATAATTTTACAGGTTTAAAAATTACTGATTTTTTTGGTTGCTGTATTAGTTGATAATATTTCTTATAATTTCAATAACTTCCTTGACATTATTTTTGTCTTGAAGGAATGTCTTTGTTGCCTGAAGGCTTGTGAAAGCAGTGTGTGGTGGGTTAGCCTTGGCCAACAGCCAAACTCCCACCCAGTCACTCACTTCTCCAGGCAATGGAGGTGGGGCAGGGGGAAATGGGAAGAACAGGAATGAGAAATCTTGTGGGTGCAGAAAAAGACAGAGAGATCACTTACCAACTATCTTCGTGGGCAGACCAAACTCAATTTGTGGAAAATTAGCTTAATTTCTAGCCAGTTAAAATACATATATAATTACTGATTTGATAGTGGAAAACAAAAAGTTGAATATTAAAACAGCACCTTTCCTCCTCCCTTTCCCAGGCTCAGCTTCACTCCTTCAGTCTCAACTCCTCTCCGCAGAGTGGAACAAGGAGATGGGGAATAGAAACTTGTCATCAGTCCAAAACAGCTCCTCTCTGCTGGTCCTGTCTCATCATACTATGCCCCTGTTCCCACCTGGGTCCTTCCCAGGCTGCAGTCCTTCACAAACTGGTCAAGCGTGAATCATTCCCATGGACTTCAGTCCTTCAGAATAATTCTGCTCCCATGCTGGCCCTTCGTGGCCCCCAGTTCCTTCAGGGTCTGCCCACTTGCTGTACAGAGTCCTCCACAGGCTGCAGTGGGGATATCTGCACCACCATGGTGTAGCTCTTTCCTGTGTATCAACTTTAAGCAATGGTATGGCAGAATTAATGCATGTGTTTATATATGATTGGATATAAGAAGTATTACTAGTCAGTAATATTAAGTATCTGTTAATAACTAGCTTGTTGATAAAATAAATTGGTGTGAACATACAAAATTACATTGATTTTTTAGTAACAATCTCTCTGTAGTTGCTTATCTAAGACTCTCATGGATTTCTATTATTCTGTTGACACAGGCACTATCATTTTTTTGCAGAAGTCCTAGCCCTTTGCAAATAAGATACCTTAAACCAAAGGATTAAACCACCTAACTTCTCCATTCTAGATAGACTTGTATATTCAATTATTTTTGCCAATTTCCATCTTGCTTCAGTCAGTTAGAGGCTGTCTTAGGTGTGAAGTAATCCATTGTTTCCTAGACTTTTTTTGTAATGGTGTATATATGATCCTGACTACATTTTGGTTATGCTGCAGATGTCTAAAGGTGGATAGTATCTGTCTTTTGAACTATTAGAATATGAAGTATAGGCAAATCAAAGAGACAGGTGAAGTGAAATTCAGTAATGCGTTTCTATGATAAGACAACTGCCTCAATAGAAAAACTCGACATTTTTTTAATTGGCAAAAGTAAGTGTTGACTGGCTTTTGTCCTTTTGCCCTTACAGGGCTCATAATGTTGAGATTAAACCTGATTCTGCAAAACTGCTGTGTGAATTAAGTATAGCAGTTATCAAAATGGAGCTTCGAAGTCGATTCTTTCAAGACAACCAGTTCAGTTCAGTGGCTGAAACCCACTGGGCTGCACACATTATGGATGGCTTAAATAAACCTGAAGAAGTGTTATTACATAAACAAGGCCTGGAAATTCAGTTGACTGAGGTGTATGGCAGTGGAAGTTAAAGCCTGTTGCCAAAGCCTTTATTTTACAAAATAACACATACACAATTGTCAGTGCAGTTTTATAGATCTTTATTTCCTAGTTCTTTGAAAGAAGAATATTTTAATATAATTTACAAGTTCTAGAATGTATTGATTGCTGAAAGTTAGATTTTTATAGAAGAAGAAACAATTCTAGCTGTACAGAGGCATTGATACTGCCATTACAGTCTCCTCAAAATCCCTGGTATAAGGGACAAATTTTCTTGATATGTCACTCACAAGAGACGTCAATCCTTTCACTGTCTTGATGGTTTTAAATGTCTTACTTTGATTTTGTGCTGCCTCTTGTAGCACCAAATATGTGTCATCATCTGTAGGTCCTATTATTAATTTCCACCATTTTTCAACATATGATTTTTTTCTTCTCATACTTATTTGCTGTCTTTTTTATTTCTAGCAAATCTCACCTGTCCCGTCTTTGCATGGCAAGTGCCAGCAGCTCTATTGATCTTTTGATCATTTCTTCCCTCTGCCTCTGACCTTCCTACTGACATTGGCAGAATGCATGTATGTATGTTGTGGTTTAACCCCAGCCAGCAGCCAAGAACCACACAGCCTCTCACTCACTCCCCCACCAATGGGATGGGGGAGCGAATTAGAAGGGTAAAAGCTACAAAAACTCATGGGTTGAGATAAAGACAGTTTAATAGACAAAGCAAAAGCTGCACACAGAAGCGGAATTAATTCGCTGCTTCCCACAGACAGGAGGGGTTCAGCCATCTCCAGGAGAGCAGGGCCCATCACGTGTAACAGTTCCTTGGGAAGACAAACACCATCACTCCAGATGTCCCCCCTTCCTCCTTCTTCCTCCCACCTTATATACTGAGCATGATGTCATATGGTATGGAATATCCCTTTGGTCAGTTTGGGTCACCTGTCCCAGCTGTGTCTCCTCCCAATCTCCCATGCATCCCCAACTTCCTTGCCAGTGTGGCAGTACGGAAAGCAGCAAAGGCCTTGACTCTGTGTAAGCTCTGCTCAGCAGTAACAAAAACATCTCTGCATTATCAACTCTGTGTTCTGCACAAAACCCAAACATAGCCTCATACTAGCCTCTGTGAAGAAAGTTAACTCTACTTCAGCTCAAACCAGCACAATGTATTTTCAAAATAATGGGGTTTCTAAAAATATTTTTAATATTCTTAGAGAAAATGTTACATTCTCAATTATTTGTTCTTAAAAAAATCTATTTTAATTCCTTCCTAGAAAGGAACCACAAAATCAAAGCCTTCTATTAGACATAGTGATAAATGAACTGTAACACTGCATGTTTCAGACATGATATATGCACACAATAGTTAGTGTAAAAGTATTATTCCTCTAAATAATGGCCTTGAGCAATTGCTGCTTATGTATTTGAGTAATACATGAGTAATTTGAGCCTTAGAGCTTTTTTGGTTTTGCTTTCTTTTTCCTTCATTAATAAAAGATGTTTCTTTTTACAAAGCAGATGAAAATTGAAATGGGGGCAGTTTTTTGTGGTGTGTTAAATCTTTTCAAAGATTTCTGATCAGTTGAGCAAATGGTCATGGATGGCTAAAGAAAGTAGGAATAAAACCAACAAGTGAGTGTCTGTCTGATCAGCTATGTGGAAATTTAAATGCCATCACCCAATGCATTGTTTTGATCAAACCATCACCACATCACCAGATTGAAAAAGAAATTACAGTATCTGCAATCATACTGAATTTTCATATGTGCCTGTTGAAAAGACTACTCCTTTTTTCTTCTCTTCTTTTAGTACTTCTGACCTCCTGGCTCTAAAACAAACATCTGATTTCTTGCTTGGGCCTTTGTTTTACCTATATCTCTTTCTCTGCTCTCTCTTTCTCTTTGTTTAACAAAGAAAGCCAAAGCAAATCAATGCATTGATTTTCTGGAAAAGACTGAGTTTTTACCTGATGTTCCAGCTGCTTTTGATCTGGGAACTGCAGCACTTGATATTTTTTCTTTTAGTCTTTCATGTAAATAAATCAAAGAAGTCTCTGGTGGTCTTAACTGTAAGGCAAAATAACATCCTTATCTGACCAGAGGATTAGGTTATATAAGGTCATAAGGATATTCCCTGAGCCAGCAACCTCAGCACTCATGGGTGCATCCCATCAGTTCACATGGACTCATGTCTGTCCAGTTTCTTTAAAAATTCCCTAACTTAGTAAATCAAGTGATGGTGAAGTCTTTCTTGCTCTAGACTGTCCCACTGCTCTCAGGGGCCTGGTGCTCTCCTGGAGGCTGGTCTTGCTGGAAAAATCTGAAACAAGATGCATTGAGCACTTTGTTCTCATAAGTGTCCCCTTACTTGCCCTATGCAGCACTGGGCCCTGTTTTCTTCTGCAAGCTGTTTGTTGATGGTACATCAGTAGAAGCCCTTCTAGAAGCCCTACAAGTCCCTTGCCAGAGTCAACATTCAATGGGCTTTGACTTTCCAACCCCATCCCTGTGGGCTCAGACTGTGTCTCTCTGTTCCTTATGGGTGATCTTTCCCTGCTTCCACTTCTTGCATACTATTCTTTTATATCTGACTTTAGTCAGGAACTCCTTGTGCTATATCTCTGTTAGTCAGAAGATCTATGAAAGTTACTGGCTACTTTTGTTTGAATTCCTACATGTCAGGATGAACTATTCTTGAGCTTGAAGCCAAGGGCTGTGATCTAGCAATTTGTCTTGTTCCCTTCTCTCATGTTCCTGAACTCCACCATCTCATGGTCATGGCAGCTAAGGCTGTCCCTGACCTTCAACTGCACAAGAAGGCTGTGAACCTTCAAAAACCTGGCAGTTTCAGACTGCATCTTCTGTGGAACAGAAAGACTTAAATGCTGGTACAAATGGCCCATATACAAGAAAGGGCCTAATGTGTTTTGCAATTATTGTAAAGTTGTGTTTTTACTTCTTTATCAATCTCAAGATACTATCACTCTTGGGACACACTGAGTAGACATAATTTTCAAGAAGATTACAACGAGCTATCTTTATTACAGACAAGTGTTCTGGTTGCATAATTAGAACCGACAGCTAATTTTCATTATGTACCTGCGAGAAGATGTGCCTATATTTTGATTTTCATTATGCTGATATTGTTATTAAGAGCTACATTTTTCATTCTCCCTTATTTGTGTTTATTTGACCAGAGCTCAGAGTTTAGCTCTAAGACTTCTTACTATTGCATTAAGAATATTGTGCCCCACAAGATACAATGCCTGGTTCTATTAGAAAATCATTGCGCCAAATCCAATTAGCAAAGATTTTTTGATGAATTAACCTTGTCACGGCAGAATATACACTGCACCTGCTGTTCTGCATCAGAGCCAGACTTCAGCCCTCCTACAGTTAAGTCCTTGGTTGTTTTGCTGGTCCCTTTCAGCTCACTTTTTCCTTCTTGTGTTCAGACGTCACTACCTCCAGATGTCCAAGATTTTTCTGCCTCATCTATATGTATGATTTCCCTCTTCAGTGTGTTCATCATTCTCAGTACTCTCTTGTTGCTGAACTCTGCAGCAGATGTTTGATTTCTTTGCTTGTACCTTGCCTTATCTCCAAGGAGCCTTGCAAATGCTGCTGCTCCAGACAGGAAAGCAAGGCTGATCATTGGAGCTCACGAATGGCCAAAAGAGAAGATTATTTAACAATCTAGTTGGGTAAAGAACAGTAACAATTTTCATTTACATGCTTATGGAATCTGATCCTCAGGATAGCATGAACTCTATTTGGCAAACTGGAAAGTGGCATTCCGGTATGGTGGGAATTCACATTCCCTCCATTTATGGCAGTTAACCATGAAGAAAAAGTGTAGAAGAGGGAAAGAATTTGCCTTTGCTGCAATCTCCCTCCTTGGCTGGAGGAACACAGTGTGAGGAATACAGACCAGTGCCAGGGTAAATTTAAGAAGTCCATAAAGGGCTTCAAGCAGGATAGAGACCTGAATGGCTGATCTGGTGTAACCAGTCATGGCTGACCTGACTCTGCTTATCTTACCAAATATATGATTGTTACACTGTACCCTGCCTTTGGGTATTAGGGGCCTAAAACACCTGTTCCTATGGTCCTTGGCCAGAATCCTGGCCTGCAGAGTCACAGGTTGTCTCTTTTGGGGCCATTCCTGGACAGTCTGCTTTTGGTGCCAGATGTGTCACAGATCTCCTGTTCCACCACCATCACCAGTAGCATCTGCCTTGAGAACAAAGGAAGGTATGACAAGTATCCTTCTCCCTCCGGCTGGTAAGGGAGGGAAGAGAAAATATGGACTTGGTGCTTCATGATACTGGGCAGCAAGCAAACACAGAGGTCTGCAGTGTGTACCATCTGTCATCTCTTCAGCTGACAGCCTGCCATGAAAAGAAACCAAAGAATCAGTCACTAGAGAGCAGGCTTGCATGGCCAGCATCACTGTCAGATGTACTAGTGTCTTTCAACTACAAGGAAGATGGATGCATCCAGCAGGACACACACATCTCCTGACAAGGATCAGTTCTGGAGCAACATTCCTCCGGTTTTCGCAACACTCAGCTCCTCCTCCTGCTCCCAATGTCCTCCTACACTGACTGGCTCAGACCAACACAAGCAGAGTCCAGTGGAACCCCGAAATGCTGGAGAGGGGTACAGACAGGGGTGGCACCTCCTCTGGGTGCCTAGGAAATGAAAAAGGAAACCAAACATAGCCTTAGATAGCAGGAGGAGAAACCTCTTTCAGCAGTAACTAGGATAAAACACACCTCTCCAGCATTCTAGTCTTCCCTTGGAGCATGGCATAGTGTCCAGACTCTCCACTGGGATGAGAGGTACTTTTCCTGCAGGAGGAAGTCTGGTGTTGGTGCCCCAGGGAGGTTTGCCAGTGGCCACCACTGCACCCCTCGCTGGCCCACTCCTGGGTCTGCCCAGACAGCAGCATTGCACAAGGATGCACACAGCAAATGGGTGAAACTGTCCCCCATTTCCAAGACACCTTCTATTCCTCCACCTGAGTTGTAAACATTCTTTTTCTGCTTCCTGAAAGCAGAGCCCTGACAGCATCCCCCAGGTACGCTCCGAGATGGTGAGATGCAGCACAGCTGGTGCTGACCAGCAGCTGGCAAACAGGGCTGCTCAAGAGCTGAGGTGGGCACCATATGGTGAAGGAGAAGGGGTCCCATTCCTAGAGGCAGAAAAGGCAGAGGAACGTGCAGTGGGGTTGTGGCTAACACTGGGTGTGGGCAAGGAGCTGTTACCATGATCACTGCTTCACCTGAGTGGCACAATGGGACTGTGCAAATCCAGCAGCATTTATTGCTTTCCAGAGAACCTCCCTGAGATCAGCATATGTGATACTCCATCCTCTTCCAGGGTAGGGGAGTAGAATCATTTGGGTGCTGTGCCTACCAAGCTCAATCTTGTTTGGGATATGCACGTACCAAATGAAATCGTTCCCTAAAAGTGCCGTGCATGAATGGGGAGGGGGTGTCGGACCCTTTGGTATGACATAGTTGGTTGCTATGCAGCTGTCTGCCCCTGTAGGTACTGCTTTTACTGCTGCAGTTGCTATAGGAGACTATCAGATGAAGTGCTGAAAGATTTCTCCCCTCACTCTTGATGGCATATTGCCCAGCTTTGTGTACACTGCATACCAAGCATCTGATCCCAGCAAAAATCTATCCCTGCTTTCTTCCTTCTCCCCCGCTGGAAACCATGGAAACCAAACTAACTCGATTTTGCCATGGGCAGAAAATAGAGGGGTGGCCCAAAGCATGGCCTTTGTCATCTCCACTGAGCTATCCCGAAGAGTTAAGGCTTTATTTAATCAGAGCTGAAACTTGATGATAGCAGTATTCCAATTTAAGATACTATTTGCAAATATTCTTTGACATGTTACTTGCTTCTATATACTCATTGTCATCACATCAGGCATCCCTAGCCACCAGGGAATAGTATTTGTGCTAAGAACACTCAGACCCATTGCACTCCTTGAGGTTTTCAAGGTGTTGTTTATTTGTTAAATATCCAGGTGTTGGGCTGAGCCACACATACATCTTCTGGTTGATCCATCATTTGGCAGGAGGTTGCAAGACTGGTACTTTCCAACCCACAGAATAATTTGTTGAGCTGAAATATTTTCAGATTGCAGATGGGCACACACAGTTAGTTTTCCTGGCTGAAGTGAGTGCCCTCCATCTGCCTGGTCAAGAATAAAATATTGGCCTGCATGCAGTCACTGACACTCAAGTGAAGAGTGCAAATCCCTCCTGTACACATCCTCTGGGGCAGGTCAGTTGAGTGATTGCAAGCCCTTATGGCATCCTCAGCCACTTTTTCTCCTTCCAACACACTGGGCCAAGAGGCCTAGCTGAAAAATGGGACCCTGAAAAGGAGGCACTGGATTCCAGCCTGGGTTGCCAATGACCAAGGCTCTGTATTCTTGAAGAACTGGGATTCAAGCCAAGCTACACCAGAGCTTGGCTTTATCCTGTTATGCCCCATCTTAAACATACATAATTTTTTCATGGTTGCCCATCTGTGTACAGCTTATCTGACCCAGCTGCTGCTCTAACTCTCTTCAGGAAACAAGAAATGCAACAGCTGGCACCCAAATCTTTCTCCAAACCCTCAGTCCTATGGGAGATCCTCACAAAGAGAGGCAATGGTTGCCATCTCCTTGGTGTACATAGCCCTCTGTTGACCTCTGACTATAATGAGAATAATGGAGCTCTCCTCCCTTGAGCTGACATTCCTGAGCAACCTGGTCTAGTGAGAAGGTGTTCCTGCCCCTGGCAGGGGGGTTGGAACTTTAAGGTCCCCTCCAACCCAAACCATTCTATGATTCTATAATTTTGTGACTCTATGAAGTGTAAACATGGAAGAGAGAATGCAGTGTCAAGGTCAGTTGGGATAGTGCTGTAAGACTGCCAGAATGAAGATGACAGAGAGGCATGACATTGTCCATACTGCCTGCTAGGACTGTTCTCACATCCAGACCATGCTCAGGCATAACTGATGAGTGTGGCAGTTGGAGAGGCTAAACACCTGCCACAGGGGCTTATTAAATTCTAACCAGCCTGGAGAATCCTATATCACTATTGGCACTGTTAGATTCATGTTATGTCAATACACATAATCCCACAGTCCATGGTCTGTGTTAGCACTGGCCAGAAGATTACAGAAGAGACAGTAGAGGGGTTCTATTAAGCAAACAAGTTTTCATGCAAACACAGGATGAAGATGCTGTGAAATTATCTTACATAAAACCCATAGACTGGCTTCCTAAGTGGTATAAAAACATTAGCACTTTTGAAGCAAAACCACCTAGCCACAGGGTCCTGTTCTTGGTCACAGGAATGTTAGTTGCAAGAAACAATTATTTTTTGGAAAGGGAAGCAGCTAGGGCATGTCAAAGAGCAGAAATGGGTAGCTGCTCCCTTAAGGACAGAGCCCAGCCCCACAGCCCCTATGCAAGAAGAGCAGGGCAGGACCAGGTATAGTTGCTGGGTTGAACCAAGTGTCCAGACCCCCAGTCAAGTTCATGTTGATAAGGCAGGTGCCAGCTCAAGCCAGAAGGTTAGTCTGTAGGACGGGGACTGGGCCAACAGGGACTAGTGCTAAACTGGAGACCAACACACAGTGACTTTGCTTGGGGAGGGACTGAACATCCAGAGCTGATCTTAAATAGAGTTCCTGGTGCTTGGGGCAGGATGTTAGGTGGAGATCCCAGGCAGCACTGGGTCAGGGCCACTGAGGCTTATTAGTACCCTCAGAACTTAGTGAGGGCAGATTGTGACTAGACAGCAAGTATGCAGGCAGAGAGCAGGCAGAAACCTCATGGTCTACACAAAGGCAAAGTCATCCATGGTGAAAAGGACTTCACACAGAGAACAAGGATTACAGAAGAAACAGCAGCAAGAGTTCCCTGTGGAAATTAGTCAAAAGACTGTTTCTACCAGCAAATTGAAGGTGCCTGGTAGCTTACATTCCCAGGCACTGAGGCCAGCTGGCATGAGGTGGCCTGTGCCTGTGCTTGTAAGCTGCCTTGGCTTTTAAGTATCAAACCACATCCAGCTCAGGAAATTCCCCACACAGCATACAGGAGGCAAGGGTGTACTCTGAACGTTTTTGGAGCTTTGGCTATCTAGCAGGAGGAGAGCTATTTTTCCTGTCCCAAAGGTGTCAAGTGTCAAGAAAGTAGCTGGGTGGTAGGACATGAGACAGTAAAAATACATGTGACAAAAAGATGCTGGGATCTCCTTCCCCAGAGAGTGCCTGTTCTGCAGAGTGACTTGCTGTTCTGTGTGTTGGCATTAGGGCATTTTACAAGTAGTGGGAGCAGCTAGAGCTTGCTCTCACTCTGCCTGAGCTCTGGCAAAATCCTTGGCAGCACATGTGCTGATAAACCCTGAGCTGTCACAGGCTGACCACAGAGGTTGTTCTGGGTCATCCTCAGCCTCCATTTTGCCACTATCCAAGCTGAGGTTTTGGGCTGTGTAGGACTATCCAGTCGTGGTATGATTGCTTTATTGCCAAGGAAAGACCTCCAAACAGACACAAAACTCAGAATAATTTTTCACTTTTTTGAGATCACTTAGGATTTTCTGTATCTACATCATCCCCTTCAGTTACCTACTTTTTCAGACTGAAAAAATCCACATAATTCCTGCTCAGAAGAAAATATCCTCTGATCACTGATGTTTATTCCTGTGTACCTTTAATTTATGACTCATATTTTTAAGACTGTGCGGTCAAAACCATAGACAGTATTCCAAGAAGGACTGTGTATTTGCACAGTAAGATAAAGTTTGTGTTCTCTAATTCCTGATTTCCATCCTTTTTCTCTTCCTTAAGCACTAGTGTTCACCAAGAATGATTGTCAACAGCTCCAAGATTCTTTTCAGGAGCACCAGTAGCTCACTGCTATACCTAGGCAGTCAGGTCTGTTTCCTCCTGCCTTTCCTGCAGCTCTGTGATTAGTAACACTGAACTCCCTCTGCCAAATTATCACAGGGTCTTTTCAAATTCTAAGATCTTTTTCAAATCTTTGTGATCAATTTTAGTTTTGTCTACTTTGAATAATTTTGACTTCCCATTATTCAACTTTTCTAGGTTATTTATGTATATATTGAGCATGCATCCCAGGGCATATTCCTATTTATGCGAGATCTGTGGTGAAAACTGGCTATTTAGCCTCATCTTTTATTTTCTCTTGTTTAATGAGCAATTTATTTCCTTTTTTTTTTTTTTTAGTGAGAGTGCTTTTGAGGAGACATCCTGATGGGATGTTTTTTTTTAAAAAGCCAAGTATACTTATTCAATTCCTTGTTCACTGCCTGAAAAAAAACAGTCATCAGTTTGTGAGGGACAACTTCTCTACAAAAACTGTGTTGACTTTTGCTTGCTTAATCATTACTCATAGATCTATAAATTCTTTATTTCATTCCACTTTCACGCAATTTTCCTTGCATCAAGGACAGACTTCCTGGCTTGTAGCACCCAGGGGCACTTTTCAAAATTTTGCATGACATTTACTTTCTATTTCTCTGGTAGCAAAGTAGATATAAGCAATAGATTACACACTTAGCTGTGTTTGGCAATCTGTTTTACAATCTGGCCACAACCCACCGATGCTGAAATATTTTTACTATTTTTTCACACTTATATGTGTTGTCTAAGATGTTTGTCTTTCTTCACCTTTCCAAGGGAAGGTGCATTTGAGTTCCTATTTTCTTAAGCCCTTTGTGCTTGCTGAAGCAATAAAGATGTAGTATGAAGAATGACCTTGAAAACTCATGGTTCATAAAAATATATGTGTGTGAAGAGAGTTCCAGGAATAGTTTGACCCACCTCTTCCATTTAATTTTGTTTTGATCCACATGTATGTAACCTTTCTAACACCTGTTGATGGTAACCGAAAGTGCTGGGTTCTATATGCAATGAGTGATATTAGATAGTCTAGCCCTTTCCAAGCAGAAGCTTTAAAACTAATGAAGACAAAGGGCTTTTCTGTCAGAGCGTCCTACAAAATGTAAATATATAGATACAGGGGTAGGTAACATATAGCTAAAGAGTACAGTATGCATATATATGTAAAAAAAAATATATACAGCTGATTGTGAAACCAGTTTTGCTGTAATATTAACCAGCATACATCCCTGATTTTTGCTTATGATGTCTGGTTCATGAAAAAAATGTTCAGTTAACACAAGATACTCAAGACCCTTATTACCATGGTCTAGTAATCACGGTAGGGTTGGACTTGATGATCTTTGAGGTCTTTTCCAACCCAGTTGATTCTATGATTCTATGATAAGATGTCTTGATCCTTGAAAAGATCTATCTTGAAAAACAATGAAGACAAATAAACTTCCATTGATCTAGATCATACAGGTCTAATCAAATTACTGTATATATACTATATATATTCTGATTAAAGCTAATGTAAACACAGCAGTTTCAGCCATGTGTCTTCCCTTCCCCACAGTATTAAGAGCAGCAAAACTTTTATAAATTTACGACTTCCTATGATACAAGAGCAGCCTATTTGGGTGAGTCTAGTATTATTAATTGCTCTTCCAAAGTTCATATGGAAGACTTTATAAGGAAGTTGCCACTAACTATGAATGTCTTTTTTTTTTTTAATACAGAATGTGCTTACTGAAAAGTGATTTAGTCTTTGGTATTACAGTCATTCTTGGAAAGTGAATTCCTTCACTAAAAGTCACATTGCTTAAATCATACTGTCATGCTGATCACTTAATGCTAACCTAGTCAAAAGATGTTTACTCTGTTTCTTGATATCTACTCCAGTGAGTCCTTGACTTATTGCAAAAATTTTAGTGATAGATCAGAAACTGAACCTAACAAGAGTCACAAGTGTGAGTCAACCCTACCCCTTTAAAATAAATTCTGAGGTTGACAGCCACAGGAGTCTTTAACATAATCTTGACTGGTTTTAGTTCTCTAGTCCCTGAGAGTTCTTTCATGTATATCTTTGAGGTCAGCTGTTGGTGTCTTATACCTCTCAGCCTTACACTGTGTGGATTTTATGTGGAAAAGTTATCCACACCCTGCAGAAGAGAGGACAAAGCAGGAGCTGCAGTACTGTAGTTTACTTTTTCTGGCTTGCTTATACAGAAGATATGAAAGGGAAAAAAGACCTTGTAGAGAGAAGAGAAAGTGTTTAGTGCAGAAAACAGAAACAAATAAAAACCAAGGAGTGCTTTGTCCAGTGTAATTTGAGCACGGATGCCTCATAGTCATGAGCTAAAATAATTCCATGATTTGTGGGAATGGGATCATCAGGGTATCCCCAACCTTGTCATATCAATGTTCCATCAAACTGATGTGGGTTTATCTAAGTTATACCTCCTACAGAAGCTCAAAAAGTGGCAAACTGCCAAAGAAAAACACAACAGCAGAAATAGCACATTCATTAGTGGCATGTCTGAGTTTGCAAAGCATTGGGCTGGGTGTTCACCAGTTGATTTGAAATGACAGAATTTGGCCAGCACCTACAACTGCTGTGATGCTACTTAAGCTGATGAATCACTTCTGCATATAAGCACCGAGTCCTTGCTGACTGAGGCTGATTGCAGAATTTTGAATCCACAGTTAAATTATAAATTAAAATCATTGTATCAGATAATGGAAATTAAAAGTTTTGCACTTTTTAATCTTCAGCTATTAAATTTTATGCGACCATTCACATGGAATATAGTGATATGACTTAAGAATTGGTAAAAACCCATCATTTGTTCCTGATCTTAGAACTCATTTAAGCCATAGCATTTCCTCCCTTATGAATTCAAATGGTTTTATTGATCCTACTATCATAAAACATTTACCTATTTATGCTATAGTGTGAGATTTTTTCAGATGAGGAGCTCAAAGTGTTAAGTAGTTCATACTATCATCTTCCTCGTGTTCTCAAGAGAAACACAGCTGAAGAGGTAGGACAAATAATATTGATTAATCTTATAGCTCATAATGTAAATTTTTGCATCTGTGTTCTATGCCCATCTATCATCTTCTTTTAAGCTGTTGCTTTATTTTAATTTTACCATTTTCTCTATTCACACTCCATTTCTCATCTCTATTTCTCCTTACTGTTTTGCTCCAGTGCTCCGAACACATTACTGGCATGGAGCAATTGGGTAGGACAGAGCCTCACACTCATTTGCACAACTCACTCATTGTGTCATTCTTTGCCCTTTCCGGTCACTTCTTAATTCTTATACCTGCTTTGAACCAGTACAGGAACAAAGACTGCACTCACATCCTTAAGGAAGCATGTGTTGCTAACTTAGTAGTAGTCCAATTTGCAGGCTGGCAAATATCAGAGAGCTCTCCTCATTCCTTTGTAAGTCAGAAGCCTAGTTCAACATAATAGAAGAAACAAAAACATTGTCTCACAAGGAACTGCAGAAATTAATATTTCAGGATCTGGAAACTGAAGAACTAGGTAAAGGGTAAAATGGGTAAAGACTTGTGCGACACCGCACTGATAAATGTGGGTACCATATATCAGTAATGACATTGCATTTAAAAAAATCCTTTATTTAAAAAGGATGTAAAACACAAGACTGAAAGGAAACAACTCCCTCAGCCTTTCCTTGCAACTGAGGTGCTCCAGTCCCAAACTTTGTTGCCCTCTACTGAACCTGCTCCAGGATCTCCATGTCCCTCTTGTACTGAGGAGCCCAGAAGGGACCTAAAGGGCTCTTCAGGTAAATAGAGCCTAAACCATACTGATCTGGACTGCAGAGATGAGTCATGATCCAAGATTTGCCCCTGAAGAAGAGCAACAGCAATTTCTGTCCCAGAATCCTCATCCAGGTAAACCTACCAGGCTTTGTACCCTCTCCAGCCCTGTTGTAACTTCACACACAGCTGTCCTTAAGGGCCATATGCAGATGTTATGAACTATCAGGCTAAACTAAATTGTATATAGCCTACCCTATAAAGTTATTCCAGACTCCTTCGTTCATGCAGGCAGAAACTGTGACAAGAAGATTATTAGAGTTCAGGATGACTGTATGCTGAAATGACAAAGCTTCATTAAGGGTCTTGAGAAATATATTTACAAAAATAGGTATTTATGTTAGGCTACCTGACAGAAGGCTAATCAATTTTAGCACAAAGACCCAGTTTTCAGAGGAGTAATGCACCAAGACTACAGCACAGCACAGACTACAGCAGAAGACCTGCACTCTGACAACAGGAGGATGACCGCATAGTTACAGCACACAGGTTGTGCCTTTCATCATCCTCATATTTCAAGAGGAAGACAGTCTGCAGCCACAGGACACTCAAAATGAGGAAATAAAAGAAAATAGGCAGACGCCTTGCCTAAGATTTACAGAGGATGAAACAGGCTATATTAGGAGGTGAAAGATAATGCCCAAGAGTCAAATAAGTATTGATTCTTGAAAGGTGTGAAAGACATTTTGATGTGGGCCTAAAAAAGTAATAGAAAGAATTGCAGCTGGCCTGATTACACCTGCTTTGCAAAAGCTGTAGCTGACAGCTTCTGCATGGTGGGGGTGGAGGGCACTGGTTGACACACACTTGGTGTTCAGAGTGATAGTGTTTTTCCTTGATGGATGAAAATTTGGGTGTCTGCATGACATCAAGATTCCTGCGATCCTCAGATTCCATTTTTTCTACACTTACTCATGGCTTTTCATCTTCTTTCCATTTGCTAGCAGAGCTTATCAAACTATCTAAAAATAACCATGTTTTCTCGTATCTGGAAATTAGCCAAAGGATATCCTTCCACAGGAAAAAAAAATGAAGAAGAAGCTGCCAAGAAACCCTTTTTACAGAAGTTGCAAGCAACTACAGCACTGCACAGCAGACAACATCCACACCACATTGTTATTTTCTTTTAAGTTCACTCTTTACCATGCTTCTTAAGTTTCAAAAGTGAAACAGAGAGCAGGTGTTTCTAATGTATATCTATTTTCTAAAACAGCTGTGGAGAAATCCTTTTCTGTGACAACCAGCCTTCCTGGCTAGATATTGAAAAGTAATTTTCATGATTTTTGCCTGTTTTTATCTTCTGCATGGTTGATACGCTTGATGCCTCTCTTTTTCCAAGATCATTTTTTCCCAGCCACAGTGCAGCTGGGGACAGCCAGCTCTTTTTATATAGTCCAAATAGATTTGTTTACCCCTTCAGTTTGTAGTATTCAGAATAAACCCTTTGACTCTCATGCAGGCCTGGAAATTTTTGGATGTATGAAGGCAAACATGATGTGTTGGTGACACAAGGTGCTAGCATAGGGCTCTCTCTTAAAACACCTTCTGAGAAGGTTCCACTAACTCCCTGAATCAGAAGTGCCACAGAAGCTGATCAAGTTTTGTATAAGTCTAAACAAATAGGAGTGGAAAACAGCCTCCTAAAACATGCGTATTCCTGACAAATGCATAGCAGTCTTTGGTGCACTTCCAAGATGCCATTTCACCACTAAGTCAGAGGATGAAACCAGATGTTATGTGAGGAAAAGTTTCAGTAATATAAATAGATAAATAAGGATCTCTCATGGCACTGAGATGGTAAAGATTTGTTCTTTGAATAAGTTTACCGCTCAGGTGTAATAACATTTTTGCAATTCACTCCTCAGGCAAAGTTTATCCAGTACAGTGTGCTGCAATGAGGGTAAGCACAGGATTGTGCCTGTGCTATGTGCTACTATTCTATACTTGTCCTGTACCATGCAAATACACACCTCACTTTTGGTGGAGTTTCTCTTTTCCCCTATTATCTCAATTTCAGTATCACACAGGAAATTGTAAGGCCTTTTTTTTCCTGTCTGAGATGTAATTTTACCAATTCAGAGGAAGGAAGGACAACTTTCTCTCCAAGCAGTGCTCACACTTCTCCCCTTTATACTCAGCATGATCTGTGCCCCAAGGCAATAGGCCTCTCTGGGCAGTGTGGTTATACATCCCCTCCTGGTGGCTTTTACCACCCAAGTGGCACAGAGGCACATGGCTGGGAGAGCTGAGAGGCATTAAGCAGAGCTCTTCACCCAGCTCCAGGACAGCCTCTCTGTCGTATTCCCTGCAGGTCCTTCAGTGAACTTCTATCTAATTAAGATATTCAATCTTGTTTTATATCTGGTAATAAAGAAAACAGTACCTTTTCTCTTATTAGGCAGTCCCCTGTGTTTCATTATAGCAAAATCTTGGAAAAACAGTCTTTATATTCAAAGGTGTCCTGTCGGCAATTGTGTAACTTCAAAAGACTAAGAGCCTTCTTTTAATTCCCCTCCCATGATCTACAACAAATCTCAAGGTCCCTTTTGCAAGATATCTGTCTACCACTGTATCAGTGCGAGTAGGTATCATTTTGACTCTAGCAGCTGCCTGGAGGGAGAAACCCTGTTTCTTTTGCCTTTTGCCTAATAGCACACAGATCTGTAACAGCTATACATCTGACAGGGTTACTGACTGGGAAAGACCTGTACACCATTTTTCTTTCTCAGTTCTATTCCCTCTTTGTGTCCGTGAGCTGCTCTGCCACCTCTTTCCCATAGAGTGTTCAGGTTGGCCTTAAAATGTCAGCATCTCTCCAGCAATAAGCATAAACATTTCTTCTGAAGGGTAAAAATCTCAGTTGTGCTCTGATGGTTTTTATTTAAAACTTCAGTTTGTCCCTGGACTTCATTCCATCAATGTCTTCTGGAAAGGTCAACAAAATGCATATTTTTGAGCACAATATAAAAAAAGAGAAGAAAGAAAAGGAAAGACTCTTTAGAGCATTTAAACCTCATAGGCTGGTGGGGTTTGTTAAATCTTAGAGTAAACAAAAATGCAAACAAACTGTTAATCTAGAATCTTTTCTCTTTTATGCACATCAGATCCTATGTGATCAGATTTACCTTTTGCTTCCGCAGCTATGTGTTAGAAAACAGCCTTTTCAAAATGTTTCTTGCATCCCCACATTTTTGTCCACAGGTCTTTTAACAGAGACTTTTTTTTTCTCTCAAATTCTCAAGACTTTTCCAGCTCCAAGTTCATCCCAGAACTGCATTTGGTTATATGCCTCCTTGTATCAAACATGCATTTAGAGTCATTACAAAAGTTATTTTCTTGAGTCTTCCAGGTCTGTAATTTGGAGACTGACACACAAATGATTATTCATGCTAAAGAGCAGACAATAACACTTACTGCACTGCTTTATTTCACCTTCATGATTCCTGCCCATATCAGAGTGGCAGTAGCACACACACCGAGTTTTAAATTGGCACTCAGCATAGTTCTTACTGATCCATAGCTGCCTGTGTGTTTAAGTGCTTTTCTGAACAAATATACTACAATTAGGCCAATTCAAAGACCACTCACCCAAAGTCATCTGCACATATTGCAGTCAAATAAACAGCACAGGGCCCAGCAAGAGGGCTATGACCACATGGTGTCTAGCCAGAAATTTCTCTCCCTGGCAAGTTATTAAAATCCAGAACACCATGGCAACATCAACCTGTAGCACGGCAAAGTACATTGGAATACATTAAAGTGTCATCCATTTTGAATACATCCCAGACCTTTTCTCACTGTCTGGAATCTCCTGAGTAGTAACTGGCAAAAGTTCTTCAAATCCCATTTGATCAGACCATCTCATGCCTCGGGTTTTGGTCCTGCTAATAGTTTTGCATTTGTGCAGTCCCTAGTGGGCATGAAATCAACTGCAGAACAGGTTATTGCCTACATTGTCCACACCTAAATGTGTAACTCTGCATGCCCACAGCCTCTGTAGTCTAACTGCATGCCCACTGTATCTGTGTGTGTTTCTTATAGGGACCAGAAAGGGAAAAAAATGCATTTTGGACAAGAAAGACAGAAAGGGACTTTTCAAAAGGGTATATAGTGATAGGACCAGGGGTAATGGCTTTAAATTGAAAGACGGTAGGTTTAGATTAGATATGAGGAAAAAATTCTTTGTTGTGAGGGTGGTGAGGCACTGGAACAGCTTGTCCAGAGAGGCTGGTGGATGCCACATCGCTGAAAGTGTTAAAGGCAAAGTTGGATGGGGCTTTGAATAACCTGGTCTAGTGGAAGATGTCTCTGATTATAGCAGGGGGTTGGAACTAGATTATCTTTAAGATCATCTTGTCACCCAAATGGCTGGTCACACCAACCATTCTGTGATACTGTGATATGAGATGCAAGGCAGGACAGTTCTCTTTCCTGATTTGTAGGGCAGGGAGCCTGAGTGTTCCTCCAGCTCCAGGTGGTGGTGCAAATTCTCAATATAGACATAGACACTTCCCAAAACCTTTCACATAATTCCCCTCACCTGCCCTTGAAAGCCATCCATCCCTCACAGTGCTATCTGCAACTTCTGTCCACTTCTCACTCGGATACTTCTGATATATCTGATACTAATGATGAAGTCCACAAACTCCTCATGTCACATTCAGCAGTTTACCATGTTCAGCTACTTTCAGCTCAGGCCAGAGCTCTAGCACTTGCACACATACTTCAGGAGGAATGGTGCAGATTACTGAACTGTTTTAAAATGTAGTTGTGGGCAGACAGATAATCCCAATTCATTTGTTTGGAGTGTGATGTATCAATCACATCACAGTCTGCAAACTTTCCCATATATTCTTCCACACACCACTCCACCCTGCCAAAGGCCTAAAAAGGACTCCTGAAGAAGCTGACACATCCTAATTGAAATTCTTCATTCTTGAGGTCCAGGATGTTGTGAATCCATCACATTCATGTAACACATTCTGGGCAGAGCCCTTTTTGACTTGGGTTCACTAATCAAGCAGAAACTCACATTTTCCCCTTTTTAGCTCTGTCCCCAACTGTTATTCTACAGACTCAGTCCAGGGTATAAATACTAATGAGTAGCAATGGAAAGCCTAACACAGATATCAAAATCATGTGGACACAGACTGAAAATCCACAGTTAATGCCTAGATGACTTGATTCTGTGAACACTTATCTAATAGAAATAATCACAGACAGATTCCTGGTCTGCTTGAAAGAAAGCTCCCATTAAAGACAGCCATTTCCACATCTTTTCCATAGGCCTCTTGGTGTCAGACAAAAAGAAGGAAAAAAAAATAAAT
>NW_008651290.1:22944-41249 GCF_000695815.1 Acanthisitta chloris
AACTTCAGATTCATGATTCCACCAGTAGCTAGAGGAGTATCTGAATCCAAGTTCATTTTCCATCTTCAAGCTCTACAGATTGTTGCTTTGGTGAAGGAATTTCCCATTCAAATATTACAGGTTAAGAGGTTCTAACCATGCCCTGGAGAATACAGGTATCAAACATATTAAACCAACTAGAGGGATGGGGAAGTCTTCATTGCAGAAGTCAGTGTGTCTGAATGTACAAGCTACAGAGACTATACTCTGTTGAAGTGCTGCACTGAAATATATTGACAGGAACACGGTGGGCAAATTTAGAACCCCAAATGCTCACCCATAAAAACTGCTTGTGTTCATGTTCAAGCTATTGGCAGGCATTAAAGTATCTCAGTAAGCAAGCATTTTGTGGCTTACTGAAAGTAATTAACATATGGAATATAGAAGTTTTCTAATGATTGAAGATATGAATTTCAAATGCATACATTTTCTGGAATGGTATTAAATTAGTGCTGTCAATGAGAAAAAAATGAAGTGCTAGTTACATGCACAATTGCTACTTTTGGCAAGGATTTTCTGAGATCAGAGGAAGCAAAACAATCAATCTTTAGAATCCCTTGAGAACTGTGATCATGTAAGTCCTCAAAATGTTCTCTGGTACAATTATCATTGAAAGGAAAGGAGACCTATCAAACTGTGAAACACCTTATGTTGGTCTGGCAAAACTGCTCTAATAAATGTTAATCAGAAAATGCAATGAAATTCTGCACAACACTGCCTGATTTCATTACAAAGCATTGATGTAGGCATCAGTTCACCTACTGGCCAAAGACCATGAAGTGATGGCAATCCATACTAATAATAACACAAAGGTTATTACGAGGTGGTACGGTTTCAATCCAAATGTGAGAAGAATATTATACTTGCCTATAACATGTATTCCAATGGAAAAAAAGCACCCATTCATGCAAGGTACCTCTTACTTTGTAATGCTAGCACTAGCAGTCTTATGCTAGAAACACACCCATTTGGTGGGTTCATATTCCATATTTCTTCAATGACTAAAGCAGGATTGTCTCTTGATATATATGTTATTCTCTCCTGGTTAACACAGGTATTTCTCAACACCTGACTGTAAAGGATGTGCTTACTGCAGAGTCTCTTTCAGTCACATAAAAACTAAACTTAGTTGGGGCTTAGGTTCAGATTAATTTATTCTTCTGGCAGCATTATACTTCTCTTTTTTTTCCCTTCTCTTTTTCTCCTATGTAATAGCCTGCTTTTCTGACATATTTTGGAAGAACCTCTGTACCCAGCTGCCTATCTAAACATATCAACCCCTGATCCTCTGATAGGTTACTATCTATCCTCTGTTTTGTGGGACATGATGTGTGGTAATATCCCTTTGGTATTTTATGATAAAATTTGAACAATAAAATTTTTCATATTCCACTGGGAATTCAGCATTTGGAGTGGCTGAATCCAGCATGTATTCCCAGCAAGCATGTGCAAACGTAGGCACACTCAGAGCATACTTATGTACATACATACATGGCTGGCCACACAAACCAGTACAGACAGACACACACAGCACACGTGCAAACACAAACGGCCCCAACAGCCTCATCCTTCTCCCCTCTATAGCTGAGGAGGAGGAAGGTCAGTTAGTGGGATATACGTAAAGACAGACTGTGTGTGATTGAAGCCAGACTTTACAATTAGATTTTAATTTTTACTCTTATTCATTCATAGTTGGATGATCCTAACAAGATGACTTGATTCTGATGTCTGCTTTAGACAGAGTGAGAAGACAAGGACTATGGAGGAGGCTTTTGTTTTTTCATGTCATCCCAGACTTGCAGATGACATTGCAGAGATCAGATAGAAGTCAGAGTATTGTGCAGGTTTTAGTTCTCACTAAACAAAGGAGGAGGAATTTTGCTGTTAAGCCTGCATGAACCATGCTATCACTGAGTGCTAACTAATGGCATGGAGTAATGATTGAATAAACTATGCAATAAACCTGTCATTTAAAAAGTAATTTTTAATATTGTATACTTTCCATTATAAAGCGAACCAGAAACATCAGGTCAGATTTAGGAAGAATCTGCTTAACAGCTGGTTCACACATAAATCTCTCTATGCAATACTGCTTTGAAGTGACTTTTGTTAGCTTATTTAATTCTGTAGAACAGAGAGGAAAAAAAATCAGCCAGTGTACAGTACAAAAAGTCTTCATATCAAGTTATCTGGCAATATCTCAGACTTTTTCCTTGCAATACTTAATTTTCTCTGAGCAGCCTCGATTGTTCAGAACATCAGATATTTGTTTAGAACTTAGAAGCTACTAAAATTGGAGTAGTTAAATTCCTGCTTACAATGTGAAAGAGACACTAGGGGCTGCCTTTTGGGAATGAGAGGATGCAGCAGGAACTGACAGAGGACAAATAGCCTCCTTCCAATTTCTAAAATGCTGAGGGCAGAATATTTTGTTCCTGCTGGATAGCTGATTTTATTGCAAAAGTATATTGTTAAAATTGTGAGTCTGGCAGAGATTTTCTAAAATAGAAGGGGCTTTCAAT
The DNA here is from genome assembly GCF_000695815.1 of Acanthisitta chloris. Classification (NCBI taxonomy): domain Eukaryota; kingdom Metazoa; phylum Chordata; class Aves; order Passeriformes; family Acanthisittidae; genus Acanthisitta; species Acanthisitta chloris. The sequence goes on from NW_008651290.1 coordinate 25,506, forward strand.
TTCTACTCATTATAAACCTCTATCAAAATCTGAAATCTAGACTACTTTCTGGCAATAATTGTACCATCTAAAAGGCATTCTTTGAGCTCAGACAAAATCCAACATAAGCTACTCATAACTGTAGCTTGTTACAGGAGGGTGAACACTGTAAGAGCTGCAACATCAGAGCACTTGATGAAAGCACATGGGGCAAAAGAAAAGAGCTTGAGGGGAAAAATGTAGCTCTCTATCTTGCACATGCCCCAGGTAGTATTTTTTCACAAGAAAATTCAGGTACATTATTTTCAAACAATAGAATTGCTTTGAAGTACCTGGTCAGAAAGAATGCTTCCTTTACTGTGCTTCTTCCACTCATCCTCCACCATGAGCCACAGCCACCTCCTCCACATCAGTTTCCAGTTTCCATGAGGCCGAGATGCATTTGGGATCTGCCATAATAACATAAGTCATTACAGCCTGGAATTTGTTGACTCTAGTCAACAATTTGTTGGCTAGTTGTGCTCAGGGACAAAATGGAAGCATTTAGCATAGTTCAATTTTCAATCATCCAGAATTTTTCAGTACTTCAGGATAAATGAGCTTTCAATAACATCAGGTAAAAAGGGTGGATGATAGGAGAATCCTGCCCAAAAAGAGTAATCTATTTTTGACATACAGATCTCTACTGGAGATTCAATAAGAATAACAGAAATCTTTTGTGAAAAAAAAATAAGAAAAGGAAGGGAAGAAACATTCAAATAAATGAGTATTTGTTTCACATATTGATCAGAAAACACCTATATTTATGCAGATAATTAACTGGTTAAGTTTGCAGACTGTACCCAACTGTATCTTTAAGCAAGCCAAAGTATAAGCACAATTTTTTTTCAACTAGAAAGACAAATGGTGAGCTATTTCTGTAACCTTTCAGAAAAGGGTCTGAGAGCTTGAGCCTTTAAGGAAAGGCAGTCAAAGTATTTTGACATCTTGTTTTTATACCAGATGATCTTTAACATTTTCGGTCTTACTGCCAAGACCTAGGAAAAAGTGATGTAAAGAATTGACAGAGATACTGTTCTACCCCACCTTTTATTAATTAAAAATCAGAGCTCTGTACATAGGTTAACAGTATCTGACCAGGGGAAACTTTACCCCCTAAGATGACACACTAAAAATGGCATACATCAGTGTTACTATATATTTTATCATACTCTTAACCCACAGCTCAAGACTGTTTACAGCACAAAAATGAACTGAAGAGGGCAGTCCAGTCACAATATTCATTGCTTCCCGTGTCACCAGTTTAGCAGTTCAGAATGCCAATGGAGGAAGAGAGAAGAGGGAATGTTATTCCTCTCTTTGCCTTCCATTTTTTTTACAGCTCAGGGTAAAATGCAGTGACTCAGAGAATAAAATGAAAAAAAAGGTTTGTATGACTAGTTCAGTGATCAGTTCAAAGGATACATGGGCAACTGGCTTTAGTTCTTGCTCCAGTGAACAACTTCATGCCTGGTTATGAAGTCTCTAGGTGGCTGTGATGTGCTGCTGCTGAGGACTCAGAGAGCTCTGTCCCAAATCAAGCCAAAATAAGCATTTTTACCTGGGTATTCTGTAACCAAGCCAAGTTCTTCCAATAGCAGAGTATTGCAGACTGACAGCTACTATGCTCAGACTGATTTTCATGAAGGCAGGAGGCTTAGGCACTATCCTTGAACTCTTTGTCTTCTGTTGAGTCACCTGTATGAATTAATGAGATGAATCCCAAAGGTGCATTGGCATTCCTCCAGTTCTACCAGCCCACACAGAAGTGATGCTGCATGTGCCTGCCAACAAGCATACAGAGATAGTGAGGAAGATCCATTTGTTTTGTTTGAATACCTACTAAGGCAGTCAGGTATACAAATCCTCCTAGTGAATCTAGACTTGCCTTCATTTTCAGCAACATACACTTAGAACATGTCGTCTAGCACTTCTTTCATGAACTTGAGAGGAAGAGATTTCACTGGCATGATGTTAAGTATCTTTGATGAATTTGCTCCAGGATAGCTTTATTTAAGAATAATTCACTAGAATAGGGCACTCACTCATGCCTTATATCTTCCTGATGTACTTTATTCAAGCAGAGGCTTGGCTATGTAAGCTATTTTAATTAACACTTTAAGCTAAGCCTTCACCATCTGCTCTCCTTTATAATTACAAATGTAAAGGGAATCTCATTCTCAGTAGTACCATTAAAATTCAAGATTATAAAGAAAATACATAAATGCATGCAATTTTATTCATTCCAAGGGCACTCATTCGCTGTGTTCCTTTTTACTGGTTTTGTCTCATCTAGGACTCAAAGGACAGAGCAGCACAAAATGGTGCCAAGATATTTCCTTGACTGAGCTCTGGGGACTGCCTTTGAAATAATGGATGACTCACATGAGCTTCTGAATCACAGAAGAGAAACTCATACTGTACTAATATCATTCTAGACCAATGAAAATTTTCTTGAAGGAAATTTTATAGAATTTTTCTATATTAAATTCCCCAACTTTATCTGTTACGGGGAAAGAACATAAAAATAAAACCAGGAGTTATACTGGCAGGAGATGCAAAATAATTAATGACAGAAGTAAATAAGTTCCCTTGAAGTGTTGTAAAGATGCAAAATAATTAATGACAAAAGTAAATAAGTTCCCTTGAAGTGTTGTAGTAGTTAAAGTTCTAATTTCCATTTTCCAGGTACTTGGAAACTTCCTTAGTTATAGTTTCATTGCTCCTGCACTGACCTAGCAATGTGCAGAGCAATCTAACCATCAGCATGGTCAGCAGGGAGAATGCTCTCAGCCAGCTGCCTCAGAAGTGTCCCAGTGCCTCCCACAGTATCAAACAGCCATAAGCATTTGTCATCAGCTATACATCAAGGACAAAGCTGAGGCAGCAGCCAACAGACTGCTAGAACTGCGGGGAAAGAGCCTCTTCAGGAGCACTGATCAAGAAGATTTTGTACAATAAACAAGGAAAACTCTTAGTAGTTAGTTCCCAGTATATTCAGGAAAAGTTTCTCTTTCAAACTTTTTAGTGAAAAAGAAGAGTATGTGAAAAAAGTGATTCTATCATCAGTTTCTTCTGCTAATGGAAACCTAACACAGGACTGTGCTTACTTGTTAGTCTCTTGGCTCTCCAAAGCCCATCTGAAAGACCCTTTCCCTGACTTCTACCCCAAAGAGACCATCTAAATACTTTTTCAAGTTCAGCACTTGTACAAGTACAGAGGCAAATAAGGTTCCTTTGCAGAAGGGGCATAATCGATATTTTGAATGAATATAGCTATACCTCCTTTAAAATTACTAGTACTGTTTTTAGATGTAAACAAAGATGTCATGCTATAAATTCTTCAACAGCTGTTACATAGAAACATTGGGACTCACAGAGGTTTTGACTTGTCCAGAACTGGAATCTGGTTTGTCCTCAAATTCAGATTTTGTTCTAAAAGAAGAAACAATATTTTAAAAATTAATTCAGATACAAAATTAGTCAAATAATATATTAACCTTTGATTTATAGTTCATAATCCCATCAGTTTCTTCATTCTTTCAGCATTTCATTTTTAGCTTGACTTTTTTTCTGTAGCTTGTATTAAACTACATCATTGTTTGTTTTTAATATTAAATAGCCTTACTTCATTAATGTCTCTAAGACTTATGGAAATATCTCAGCTTCTTTGTTGGCCCATATTTCCATTAGAACTGATCATTCCTGATATAAGCACATTCCATTAATCAAAATAAAAATGAGTCCTATCAAATGTCAGTAATAACTTAGATATGATCTATTATCTCTTTAGTCACAGCAAGTGATTTCTAGTCTGTTACTCGATACTTATTTGTATTTTTTCATTTCAGTGTGCTAGGGTATGTAACAGAATATGTGAAGTCATTCTAAATTTCCTTGCAAGACTGAAAGATAAGAGAAGAATGCCACTTCTGATTTTCTGCCTTTTAACTCGAGGATCTGCTTCATAGAAAACATGTTGAAGTTACATGAAACTTAACTTTGAAATTGTTTTGCTCCCAGCAGGGCTTGGAACAAGATGAATTTCAGAGGTGCCCTCCAAATGTCTGGCTTCACTGTTTATATGAGTGGAAAAAGCCATTCTGATGTGACGCTCAAAGCTATGCTGATAAAATGCATCAACACCAGCAGGAGCAGACAGGGCTCAGATCTTGCTCCTGCCACCCAGCTGCCTTGATAGAAACTAGGTCCCACCCATAAAATGGTGTATGTTGGAAGGGATGTCAGGAGGTCATCTATTCCTCTACTGCCAGCCTCCCCAAGGTGGGTCAGCTTAGATCAGGTTGCTCAGTACCTTCTCCAGTTATGTTTTGAATATTTTCAAAAATGGAAGCTCCACATCACCTTTAGGCAACCTGTTCCAATTGTGTATCTGTGTTTGACAGATGCAGCTGATGAAGCCCAACCAGTACTTTGCACAGGAGTTGGTCTTTTGGTAGAATTCTAGTTTGTTGTAGAACACTTGTATAGTGTTAGAGATGAATGACAATTTCATAAGTCTCTGGTCCAGTCTTTCAGATTTTGTCATATATATCATGTTTATTCCTTCAAGCCAGGGCAGGAACAGCACAGTCTAAATAAGAGTAACAGAGCATACATGTTTACTCAACAACACAGCGCAGCCATTTCCTTAGCTCCTGTCCATGAACCATGTTGATATATCAGAGACTACTCTTAATCAATTTTCCAGGACTGCATGGAGAAAGTAAAGTATAGATTTTCATTTTTTTGGAGCCAGTACAACCATGTTATTGAAAGGATTGTACTTGAACACGATGAAAGAAAAACAAGATCTGAAGAATTTCTAAAAACCTTCCCAACTGTGAGTCACCACACACCTTTTTGTTCTCCAGTTTTTATACCATCTCTTACAGGATTCGATTTTAGAAGCAGTTGGACAACATATTGTATGTTTTTTGCCTCTGCAGTTGGTTTTTTTTTTTGTAAACTTCTTGTTTGCCTGAAAGTACACAAACATTTAGAGGATAATACAGGGATGCGGTATACTAAAATTTTTAATGTTACTAAATGATGCAATCCATACTCTGAAGATTACAAAAAGGCAACAAAATGAGACTATGGTTCTAGGAGTTTGGATTTAGATGAAATAAAACCCCCCAGACATATAAGCTATCAGAGACATACTTGTGATTCCTGTGCATTGCACGAGGACAATTAGGCACTTCACAAAATAGCTCCAAGTCCAGCATGGTGACCAGGAAACTAAAGTTAATAACAGAATGAACAATATGTCCTTCTCCATGAACAGCATAAGGCATCTGAGTGGTTGCAGAAGAGCAATGCATTTTCCCTCATTCTTTTTTTCCAGAGGGTATGCTGAAAGTGTCAGCACTGCTCCTGAACATGTCTTCCATAGCTACAGTTAGGGCATTGTTTCAGTGGCTCTGAAACAAGCAAGGCTGAGGGCCTGAAACTTCCTATCCTAAGACATTTGCCCAGTAGAGGGACTTCTGGATTCTGGTCTCTGCTAAAGCAGAAATAAAATTATCTTAGAGATCCACAGACTCAGGGCTATTCTTATTTGTTCTGTATGTACCTGTGGAATACACCTTCTCCCTGTGGCTGTAAGACTTAGCTAATTTTTATGGGCAAAGTGAACCCCCAGCAGCCTTAATGAGTGTGCAAGCCACAGGTCCATGACAGAGGGATGGGCACTGACACCCCTGTCCAAGGGAAAGCTGGGCATAGCTTGGGACTTCCCTGCTGTGCTCTCCAGTTTGAGCACCCCAACTAAGCCAGGAAATATTTTAGCAGATGCAGAACTTCAGTTGTAGCATATATAGAACCTGCAAGCTTCTCTGGGAGATGACTAGTGAATTTCAAATGTTTTCAAGTTCAGGTAGCAGCTGAGCAGATGTTTTCTCATCTGTAATTTTGAACCTTGACACCTGAGATTTATCTATATATAGTACCTGGCACTGAGGGCCTTTCCTGTATATTCTCATTATTGCAATTACCACTGAAGCTGATGATAGCTGCCCTTTTCTTATCACCAAATCCAATTCCAGCTAGCAACCTTTTAATTAATTCTGATGTGTAGACGAGTCGTCAGAGAAAGGCAAAAGGAGCTCATAAAATTTCATTTTACCCATGCTTACTCCTACTGAAAATTATGACTCAGTGGGTGAAGAGGAGGCCAATATGTAGCACTGAATGATTCATTACAAATATTTCAGAACTCTGACGGCAGTTATCATTAAAGCTTTTATAAATGTGTTTCCTGGAAAGAATCCCGTGGTCCAGATCTTCCAGTGTGGGCAGGCTCTGTTTCACCCAAAACAAGGGTGGGCAACAGCAGCTTCAAGCAAATAGTATAACCTTCCAAATTTCTACCTTCCTTTGAGATAATCTTGAGAAATTTTATATTTATGCCCATTTTCTCCAAGATTTTAGATCTGGCAAGTAGAGACTGCATATGTTTTGTAGATGCAACCCAAACACAGTTCCTGGGGAACTTGGTAGTTGGGTTGTTGACCTGAAAAATTCTTCAGAACTAGGAGGAGGTAGTTTATTTTTTGTTAGACTAACTTGCTTAGACAGAAGAAAGAGGAAAATGTTAATATACAGATACTTGGTGTATTGAGCAGAAGGCACACATTTTAAAGCTGAACAGAAAGTTGAGTTCTTGCACTTGTGCAAACAAATAAAAAGCATATCCTTATACCTGATCACTTTGCTATGACTGCTGAAGTTGTCTGCCTGAATCTTCTGACCAAAGCAACAGCAGATCTCTTCAGGTGATTTCATATTGTACCACTTAAAATCTGCAGCAGCTGAAACAAAGCAGTGATGGAGCACTCTCATTTAAAAGTAAACAATGAAGCAGAAAACGATTAATCTTGGATCACAAAAAGTGTAGTTGAGGTACAATTTGAATACTGACAAGCATCATAGTGTCCTAGGTACCACTTGCAATTTCTTTACGGAAAACAAGCTGCGGGTGATAACCTTCTTACAAGCACCTGCTGTCAGGGAGCTCAGCCAGCAAAAGCTGCCACTGCTCTGTGTCAGCTTAATTTCAACATCCACACTATTCAACAAAGTTGTCTGGGAAGAGGGGGTCACTGTGGAGGGGTCCCAACACTTCAGTCCTCCCCCTCTGGGCCGTCACAGCTGAGCATTGCCTAATCCCTGATCACCAACACTGTTCAGTGTGAGCTTCCTGCTGCCCAGGTGTGTCTTTGGAGGAGAAAACTGTCCAGTGTGTGGACAGCTGTAGCTGGTTGAGTGGTAAGAGAAACAGCTGCATCTCTGGAGTTTCAAATCAGATCTGGGGTTATAAAGCAGCCAGCTCTCAGAAACAGCCTGTAGCTGTTTCACCACAGGCTGGCAACATCCCTCGCACCAAGCTGGACCTGATGCATCATTGCCTTAGGTGCCTGAGTGAGTTGTACTGCTATGGTTTCTATCTGCAGGTCTGTGGTCCTTTGACATTCAGGGCTGTGCAACCCTGTGCTCAGCTGCCTGGGCAGCATTTCCCCTTGCATTCTTCATGCTGTCATTCTCATGCTATTGTTCTCATGCTGTTGTGGCAACGGCTTTGTCTCTGCAAACCTCAATACCCTTGTTATGGCAGGTTCTCATGGAAAATGGCTGCCACTGGGGGAAGAATCAACTCTTCTTTCCCCCTTTTTCTATTCCTTGACTATAGCCTTCTAGTTTGCAATATAGGGAAAAAACCTACCTGGAGTGATGAATGGAACAAGCCACCTTTTTTTTCCCCCCTGTGTTTCCCATTTCTTTTGCACTTCTTGGCCCAGCTTGCAGTTCTTCTTGTCCTGACCAGGCCACTGTCCTCCGCCATTCTTCATTCTCTTCCAAGGGGCTGGGGGGTGTGTGTGGTGGTGCTTCCCAGTGTGAAGCTGATGTGTTTATGTCTGTTAAAGACTTTCCTTTGAATAAAGACCAGCCACAGTCCTCCTGCCTTGTCAGCATTTAAGACTTGTCCGGGATGATCTGAAAAATGTCTGACCATGTTTTTTTGCAATGCGAGAGGTGCTTATGACGTGGGGCTTAATTATTTCCAAACATAAGAGGCACAGACTTTTGTGACTCGCACCCCCTGTTCCTGATCCCTAGTAGTATGTTTGGCATAACTCACACCCTTTTAATAGCACAAACAGCCATTCTCTGTGACCAAGATGGTCAAGTATCAGTTCCTTTTTCCCTCCTTATCAAGCCCTAAAGGTCCTGTGCACCAGCCAGATTTCTTCTTCCCCTCCTTATTGACCTCAGGGTTCCTGGGACAGGAAGACCTTCTGGTGGGACCCCACGTGACATGACTAGATCCATGTACACAATGCTCACATAGGGAGGGCTGTATCTGACACGGAGATGGCTTGTGTCTGAACAAGGAAGCAGAGCTGATGGGGAGTGCTGTGCTGCTGTCTCTTTGGAGCCTTGTGTTCTGGTCACCAAATCTATGATAGGCAAAGTTAGGGAGGATGCTGCTCCCCCAGTCACCTCACCCATGACTGGGACACTTTTCTAAGTGAAACTTCACCAAATTTTTGCTTGCTTGACAGACTGACACACATTCTGTAACTATGAGGCTCCTTTTAATAGCAGTACTGAACTCATACAAAATCACACAGCTCTAGGCACCTTCCCACCAGTGGACATGAGGGCAGGCATTTTGTCAAGTCTACAGGTGGCTCCTTTTGAGCTGTCAATAATTTCTTGCATGAGAAGACCCTGTAAAGAACTAAATTGCTGCTTCAAGTGCCCCAAGTATGTAATTCTTTCACTATAATGCAGTGGGTGAGGCCGGGATCAGGGTCAGCATGCTGAAATGATGTGGCCTTCCCTTTGTGGGCAATGGCCACTGATAACTTCCAAGCAGTAGGAAGGGAAATGCTATCACATTAATAAAGAGCTAACATTGGTTTCAGTTAGCATGGAGTGTGGACCAAAGTAGAATTACAGAACCACAGAATCATAGAATGACTTGGGTTGAGGGGACTTTAAAGGTCATCTAGTTCCAATCTCCCTGCCATGGGCTGGGAACCTTCAACTAGACCAAACTGCTCAAAGTCCTATCCAGCCCAGCCTGGAACATTTCCAGTAATGTCAGTTAATAAGTTCCAAGGTCACTCTTTCATATGATTTAGTTTACTTACATCAGAACAGACCTAAGGGCAATTGCAGAGGTACCAAACCACATCTCCTCCAAGTGGTGTCCAGTATGGCTGTGCTGCTTACTCTGGCAACAAACAATCTGCAGAAAAACTGGTACAGAGCAGCTGGCTCAGGAGCAATCACTTCCTGGCATAAACCCCAATGACACTGTAGAATTAATTCTAAGAAAAAAAAATGCTTGTTGCAAAAAAAGCTAAATTGAGAAGTTATATAATCTCTCTCAGGAAAATTATGCTGCACAGAAAACTGACATGCTTTCATTCACCTGCCTGCAGAAAAAAACCCCCAACATTTTATAAAAAGCAGAAACATTAATTATGAATGGCTTAGGCTATCACAGCAAAAAAGAAAAGATAGACATATGGGAAATGAAAAACTTGACTATGCATTTCTGTAGTGTTTCTGTAGAGATGAAGTATGTGGTTTGCATATGACTAACTCATTCTTTTAGTAGGGAAAAAAAGTGTAGAAATTATATACCTTATTACCATACAGTGTGTCTGTAATCGTGATTTCTAGAGCTGGAATAAAATAGAACAGAGACCTTTCTTAATCATCACTTGTTGTTAATACAAAGGCTCCATAAGGAGCAGATGAAACAAACCATTTAAGTTAATATACACTTGTCAAGCAAGTTTTCTACACTAACAGTATGATGGCATGACTCCAGTCTCTCAGAGGAAGGAATTTTTTTGTTCAGTGAAAGCTGATATCTCAGTGAGCCGCCCAGCACAAAAATAGGAAACGAAGTTAAGAAATGCAAAGCTTTTCCATTCCTCTCATCTTTTCATCCTGCACCAATAAATTAGTATCTTTCATGTTATGGGAGTATAAAGAGGAGAAAACAAGCCATAGCTTGTCACCAGGGCTTTACAAAATAAGTTTTCTTTTGTTGTCAACATACAATGACAATTTTCACAGTACTATTACAGGTGTCAGCTCCCTATAAATACTTCTGTCCTATTATAGCTAAGCAATACTTAGGGGACAGAAAGCAATTGAGTGAAAACCTATCCCTTGCTAAAGGAACAAACAGTCAGGGGAGTTCCAGCAATGTCACATAGCAGATTCTGGATGACACGCATGCCACAGTTCATTTGGATCTCTCAAATTTAAAGGACAATGCTCTCTGTGTACCAATCTGTATTGCATTACCTCATTAGGTAGAAATCAAACGAGGGCTCAATCTTCTCTCAGCAGACTAGAGTAGCTGAAAGCTCCCTAATTCATACCTTCATTAGTTCACAAATTCATTAGCTGATAAAGGCAGTAACTCACAAATTCACTCTCCCAGCCAGTGCACCTATTGCTCTCACTTTAGCTTAATAGTACTGCTCCCACCATACATCAGGCTATAGTGTGAGATGTGTGTTAGGCCAAAACCTAGGCAAACTCAAGTAATCACCCACACTCCACCACTTGGTATAGGCCAAAAGTCTAGTAAATCTCACTGCAGTGTGTGGAAGTACTGTTTCTCTTCCTGCCTCACTGTGGGTGAGGGTAGGGGAAAGCTTTGGGCACTTTAAAAAGCATGGGAAAGTCCAGCATCACAGTTTATTATTAGGTAACATGCTGTCAGCACGGTGATGTTAGCACTAAATCTGGATTTATAAACATACTAATAGAAAACAAATAAAATACAGAACAACAAAACTCTGATACTGAGTTGCAACTTAAGATGCAATATGCCAGTTGCAGATGGTGCATAATTCATAAAAATGTCATACCAATGATGTCTAGCAGTTTGTTAAAGTCCTCTTTCAATCTTGACAGTCTGGTCAGTATCAGGCCTGATAGCAACAGTCATCTGCTTGCTTATACTTGGTGATGAAAATTTCCAGTTCTTCAGTTTGGTGTACCATGTCCCATAATGATCCCAAGGGTTCTGCACAAGTTGTATGCCAATATTCCAGCAGAAAAGTTGTGAGTTAGATTTTTGGTTTCTATAAAGTCATTCTGTCATTACAGAGAACATCACAAAGCAAACCCAATACATACACAACTCAGTTTTCACTTAAGTACAACCATACAGTTATCGTGCACTTAGCCTAAATGGCATGTACCTGAGATCATGTTACTCATACAAGGGCCTTGTATTACTAAATGTTCAGGGCAGCACTGTTCATAATTTCATTTTGCATCCTTGAGTATTGATTAGGTTACCTTCATTATCTATGCATTTGGTCCCTTGAACAGGCAGCCACATTCTATTAGCTACAACAATGGGGAGTGGGGAGTATTGCTATATGCTTCCCTATTTATGGTGTGGTGAGAAACAGATCCACCCAACAGACTACTTTTGCTTGCCACCCCTACATTTTGATAAATGGAGTTTATGACTCTTGCACCAATCCAAATAACAGGGTCCCTAATGTTGCAGGATTCCCACTATGGATCCAATGGGCCTGTAGTTCATATTCATTTAAAATAAAGGTTTGCATGGCAACACAAGCAATGGCACTGCTGGTATTTGAAACAAATTTTTGAACATCATATATTTCCTTGAAAATTTTCTGGACTTTTCTCCAAGGGTTTAGGCTAATTACCAAGCTGTCGGTTGTTGCATCCTTTTCATTTCTTATATCCATGGTCTGGCCAATTATAGCTTGTCTGATTAATGGTCCTAGACTGGGCACTTGGTTACTAGTGATTTTTGAATTGATAGAGTCTAACACTTCTGTGCCCAATCCAACTGTTCTCAATTCCCCAGAAAGATCTCTTACTATGCAGATGTTCCAATGGGACTTGCACCATTGTACATACACAGGTAACTATCCATTTTGAGCAATTTTATTTTTCTTGAGCTAATGTTGTCCCATCAAACCCGAATGGAATATTCAATTACTTCAGAGGTAAAAACTGCAAATCTTTTGGGAAATCCTTGAGTAAATATTGCTGTTGTAGTAGTGAGAATGGGAATATTTCCAATTGTGTACTGTCCAGTATGGCACCAGTTGGCTCACAGACTTCTACAATGAATTATAATGGTTTCATTTCCCAGCAGGCATCACCATTCCTTGTTTTGTTACCTGGTATTTTCACAAGTGTACAACTGTGTAAGAGCAAAAACTTACACAGAAGAGCAGGACCTTCAGCAGTGTTGTGATAATTTTGGGGGGGGTTATGTCTCCTTTATAACATATTAGTTTCTCCACCTAAGTCCAAGTTCCCAGATAGAGATCTGTAATCAAGTTTATGGTTGGTATGGGCAGTCAGGTGGATACCCTGATTCTTGCTACCTCAGTAGTGGGTTTTGAACAGATTGGGCCTCTTACCCCATATCGTGGAAAACCTTACCATCATCCATAGGTGTGCTTGATTATTGCATAGTATTCATGCACGTATTTATAATGATAAATTTCTTTTCCATTTCCAACATTTATTTCCCTCAAAACCACTGCAAAATAACCCAGAGTTTTCCAAGCAATGGGTGTTGAATTCTCACCTGATCTCCTGGATGCCACACTAAGGTGATCCAAGCATCCTGCTTGTGTTGGTTCAGCACAGGAGATTGTTCAAAACATTTATGCAGTGGACTATCAGTTGCTGTCTGTCAGGATTCTATGAATTGCATGGCCTCCCATGAGTTTCTTCCCTAATTAATGACACCATTGTGCCTTTGATTTTTTAAACAACCTGTTTCATCTTTCTCCTACACCACTACTCTGAGGTCAACAAAGTTAGTGTAAAGTCCACTAAACTCCATGGCCAAGACACCATTCCTCTACTAATTTATTTTTAAAATGTGACCTGTTATCTGACTGTACCTGTTGTGGCACTGGCTGTGTAGCAAACCATTGTTTTAATCATGCTACAGTCTGCAATCTGGATGCAGTGCATGCAAGGTAAACATTATCCAGACCACTCACTGCTTCAGTTGCAGTCATAGTAACTTTCCAGCCCTTGGAGGTACATGCCATAAGTATGATACATGACATAAGTATGATACAATACCCCTAAGGACTTTTGCTTCCCTAAGGTTTGCTTGTTGATGACTTTGGACAAGAGACACCTTATTTTCAACATCAAATTCACTAGCTGTCACTAAATGAACTGCTTGTTTCTTTGTAATCAGCCAACCTCACCTTCTGGCATGCTGGTGCAGGTCATACGCTCCAGTGTGTGCAACGATTCATGCAGCCATTCAGCACCTGAGGCAGGAGAAAGGCCCTGAGTACTGAATGGCTATGTAAACACCATCATTTTCTTGTGTGCTGCTACGTGACCTATAGTAATAGGATTACAGTTGGCAGTATCTTATATTTGCTTTCAATATTTGTTTCTCTATATATCAAGAAATAAGGGCACTTTGCCCAATTTCCTAGCTATTTCCAAGCACTAGGCAGTACAGCATAGTAGTCAGTGTATATGACCTATACACCAATTCTAAGAGCTAATAGTATGGCATAAAGCTCTGTTAATTGAGAAGAACATTTTATTTGCTCAATTACTACAGATTCTTCATCTAAAAATACAACAGCAGCCATGCCTGTGGCAAGGGGGTTGGAACTATATGATCTTTAAGGTCCCTTCCAACTCAGGCTATTCTATGGTTTTATGATTCTATGGTTTACCCTGTATTTTGTGAGCACTCTTGTCAGTAAATTAGACACATAGGGGTGACAGAGGTTCAATGCAGGGACATCCTGGACAGAAGAACAAGGAGGCTCCATGAATTCAATAGGCAGTCCTATATGTGTCCCAACTTCAGTAACTACTCTCCTCAGTTAAGCCAGCTACGTTTTTCATGTTACAGTCCTCACTTCTGGGCAGGGGTCTTACATGTTACACCTAAAGGGACTTGGGACTGCTGGTTGACAGACAGCTCAATATGAGCCAACAGCGTGCACAGGTGGCCAAGAAGGCCAATGGCATCTTGGCCAGTATCAAGAATCTTGTGGCCAGCAGGACTAGAGAAGTGATCAATGCCCTGTGCTCGGCATTAGTGAGGCCACATCTCGAGTGCTGTGTTCAGTTTTGGGCCCCTCACTTTAAAAAGGACATTAAGGCACTGGAGTGAGTCCAGCAAAGGGGCAAAGAAGCTCATAAAAAGTCTAGAACATATGTCATATGAGGAATGGCTGAGGGAATTGGGTTTGTTTAGCCTTGAGAAGACGCAGCTCAAGGGTGACCTCATCATTCTCTATAACTACCGGAAAGGGGTTGTAGAGAGGTGTGGGATGGTCTCTTCTGCCATGCCTGCAGGGAGAGGACTAGAGGGAATGGCCATAAACTGAGGCAGGGGAAATTCAGATTAGATGTTAGGAAAAATGTTTTCACTGTTAGGGTGGTCAGGCACAGGAATATTGCCCAGGGAGGTGGTGGAATCACCATCCCTGAAAGTGTTGAAGAGGCATCTGGATCTAGGGCTGGAGGACATAGTTTAGGGTTTAGGTGTTACAGCAGAGTGGCAGGTTAATGGTTGGACTTGATGATCTTAGAGGTCTCCTCCAACCTTGATGATTATATGATTCAAAGGTACTGGTTTACCAGTGAGCATAGGTTTAAGAATAGGTACTGGCAGTGTAATTTTATGTTCCTTCCCTGGCTCAAGGGTTCAGTCACTGCCAGTCTTTTACAAGCTGCTAACAGGTTCTTTCCAAAAGTGGAGTGATAGTGCTCCTCACTCTGCGACATGCACACATATACTGCCCAACAGTGACCTCCTGTGGCAATGGGAATGTTTCCAGTTCTTTAGACAATACAGCAATGCTTGGGCCGATTAAAAAGTGCACTAAAGGAGTAAATGTATGTAGTGGAGTCTCTGCCAGGTGGAAGAAAATTCGCTCCCTATCTGCTTCTGGTACATATTGTAGAGTCATAGAACCAGAGAATACCAAGCTGGAAGGGACCTCAAGGATCATCTGTTCCAATCTTTCTTGACAAAAGCATGTTATAGACAAGATGACTCAGGCACCCTGTCCACTTGGGTCTTAAGAGTTTCCAATGCTGGGGAAATCCACCACTTCCCTGGGGAGATTATTTCAATGGATGATTGTTTACATTGTGAAAAAATGTTCTTGTGGTGAACCAGAGTCTCCCCAGGAGTAACTTGTACCCATTACCCTTCATTTTTTCCATGTGATTCCTTGTGAAAATGGAATCTCTGACTTCTTTGTGGCCACCTTTTAAATGAACATGGTGATAAGGTCCCCCCTAAGTCTTTTTTACTTAAGGCCTGAACAAACCCACTTCTCTCAGCCTTTCCATATGTCAGGCTTCCCAGCCCTTGGGTCATTTTTGTGGCTCTTCTCCAGACCCTCTCCAACCTATCCACACCAATTTCGCATACTGAGGGCCAAAATTGAACATGAGTATGGCCTGACAAATGAGAATGGGATAACAACTTGTCTATCTCTGCTGATGATGTCCTTGTTGATGTAACCCAGCATACTGTTGGCTTTCTCTGCTGCAGCAGCACACTGTACACTCATATTGAGCAGCTTGCCCACCAGGAATCCCAGGTCTCTTTCCACAGAGCTGCCCAGAGGCTGGGTAGATCCCAGGCTGTTTTGCACTCCTGCATTATATTTTCACAGGTGAGAC
>NW_008651290.1:41270-45591 GCF_000695815.1 Acanthisitta chloris
TGAAGATAGTCACCTTGGCACTGCTTGTGGGTCTGTTCTCTTTAGATGAGTTTTTCTACAGCTCACACCTGAGGGTGGTGCTTTAGGAGGGCCCCAGGGCTCTTTTCTGCCCTGGCCTGCTTCGCCTGCTGTCAGCCCAGCCAAGAGCAGAAAGCTGCTGACAGGGGTGTGCCAGTGTCCCCAGCCTCAGAGGAAGAATGTGTGGGGTGATGAAGGGGGGACTTATCTTCCCCAGGAGGGCTAAGCCAGTTCTCTGAAGCTGAGAGAGAGGTGGTGGCCAACCTCACCTGTCCCAGGAGGTTGAGGAGCTTCTGCAGGACCAGGAGCATGTTCCCTGGCAGGGAATGTTCATCTTTTGCAGCACCTGTAGAGCCACTGTGACCACAGAATGGGGAGCAGGCAGTCTGAGGCGTGAATCCATCTTAGACTGAGTTCCAAGCACAAGGAGAGCTTTGGCATGTGTCTGACAGGTGTTTACCAGGTGGGACAGCTTGGTGGAGAATGCCTCTAAAGGACAGAAGCAGTGTGTTGGGCCTGTGTATTTCCCCCTGCTTGGCCCCTCCAATAGCAGGAGATATTGGGGTTTCTTCAGGTCATGGCTGGTTCTGATGGTGTAACTGCAGAGCACACAGTACCACTCATTCACAGCCTGTGGCTAGGGCTGGGTACAGTGGCCATGCTGGCAGGTCATTCAGGCAGAGGTTAGCTAGACCCATCATCAGCGTCTCACAGCTCATGGTGTTGCACACAGCTGACAGAGGGCAGTGATGAGGCAGAATTGAGCCTGTGAAGGTTTTGGTGAAGCACAGGCTTGGCACGAAGTCTTGAGTCCCTTGGTTTTGATCAGAGTGGGCCCCAGCCCTAGCCTTCAGGATGCTGCCACTTCAAGAAATGTGTTTGTGGGCAGAATTGCTCCAGGCCCGAGTGGTCAGGGAGGGGATTTTGGAGAGTGCCGTAAAGGACTGAGTAATTCAGAGCTGGTGCAATGGGAGAGCGTGGGGCAGGGCGATGCAGTAGGACCAGTGTTTGGGGAGAGAAACAAGCAGCAACACAGAGGAGAGCACTGTTGTTGAGAGGAAACACTTGGCAAGAGCATCCACTTTCCCTTACTTTTTGTGTCTTGCAGATTTCCCTGTCTGTTTCTGATATACATGCACAGCAAGAACTGTGAGATTAGACTGGGCAGACATGCATGGCATCAGCATGCTGTGCACCTGTTGGCTGTGTCTGAACTCACCTTGAGACCACTTTTAAAAGAAAAGGCTACCTGTGGTTTCTATTGCTGCTTTCTGTAGGAACTGCCTCCTGCTGTTTGCCTCATGCCCACTGTCACAATGCTGGGAGGCCAGCTACAGCAGTGACTCTCTCCATTGCTCACTTTTTCTTGGGCTGCAGGAAACAAGCTAAGAGAAGCACTGAGTGAAGGTCCAGCTCTGTGACAGCTCCAGGAAGAGCCTTGTCACCTGCAATGGAGCTCAATGGTGTACTCCCCCTGCCCCAACCTTTATTTCCCAGTGAGAAGCAGGGGTAAACTGAGTTGGTACAGTGGCAGTCAGTTGTCATGGACACCTCTGGTGGTGATGGCTGTATCTGCCCAAAGTGGATTCAAGGGAGACAGAGACCACCACCATGGCAAACAGCCAATCTGAGCAACACACACCCCTAACAGTAGTGCCATTCCAGGTCCGGCTGCAGCCAAGAATGGAAGAAACAAACATCTGTAGTTGGTGTGCAGGTATGGCCATGAGACATCTGATTCCATAAATAGTGGACAGCTCTGGGCCTGTTGAGCTCTCCTGCACAGTGGCAGGCTACATACCACAATCTTCCCTTGAGCAGAAATGGCTCTCAGAGGAATTCCTCAAGGTTAAGAGAATTTTGTCCCACCTTGTCCTCTCTGCAGTAAACACTCAAGTGTGCCTGGCCAAGTCTTGCCAAGCAACTGCCATACTTTGCCATTGAACTTTGTTAACTTACTCTTTTATCAATAAAATCCATTGTCCCTTCTCTCCACAGAGAAGTGCAGGACTCCACCCACGATGGCAGCACAAAGTTGTTGAGTGTGCTCTCCAGGAAGCCTTTAGGCAGGTCAGGGTCCCAGGCTTTACCAGAGGTGTAAGGAAAGGCATGCTGCAGAAGACTTGACAGAGAGGTTTCCCTCCTCCCTCTGGCATGGATCCTCCTCCAGTTCCCTGTCCCAGCCAGCCAGAAGGTTAGTGTCCCTGGAACAGGCCCTGTGTACAGCCACACTTGTTTTTCCTGTTGTCTTATAATTCCTGACAGGGGAAGACAGTGCCATGGCAGGAATTAGAGTTGTCTTGGTTGCACCTTCCTCTTCATCCAGGTCTTAGGTCCTCCTCACGGGAGCACCATAAAGAATAACCGTCTCAGCAGTCCATATTCACATCTGATGCTGCAGATCTGGTCTCTGCGGCACTGCTCTGTCAGCAGTCACATGCCAGAGAGGAAATTGCCACTCATTTTCTCTTCTCATTTCAGTAGGATCCCTCTGGGTTCCTGAATTACCTCAGGCTGCAAGTACTGAGTCACTGTGGAACCTGAGCCATGGTTCCTGCCTGTATTGAGTCAGGCCCCACAGGGATCCTGCCGAAGAAGGGAGGAAGGGGTCAGGTTGGCTTTATCTGACAATAAATCCAATTTATTCTTCCCAGTTTGAGTGTGAGCTTGTTGGGCCAGGGAGCATCCCTGTGGCAGGGGGGAGGTGGCTCTGCTGGCAGCTGGCAGCACTTGGCACATACAGAAGGCAGGATGGCAGATGGGGCAGCAGTGGAACAGTTCAGTGTGATGGTCAGGGAACACAAATAGTCAAATGGAAGAGATGAGACTGCTCTTGGCACTGAGGAGCTCCAGGAAAGGAATCCCTGTCATTAGAGAGTGGGTGGGGGCGGGAGGGGGTTGGAAGCCCAGAGAGGTTTTAACTGGAGAGGCATAAAAGGCCCAATTGCCAAAACTAAAATCAAGGAAAGTTCTAGTTCTGTCAGTCAGAACCATGTTCATCTCAAGTGCTTTTCAGCCAAGGGAGAGGCAGTGGCTGATCTCACCTGTCCTGGGAGGTTGAGGAGCTTCTGCAGGATCAGCAGCATGTTCCAGGGGAGAGAATGTCTGGGAGGGAAATGCTTGAGTGGCATAGTCCATGGATTATGAGGACTTAGTTCTGCTCCCCATCCCTGTCTTCCAGCTCAGGGACCTGGGTACCCTGAGAACGACTGATCTTACTATTGAAGACTGAGGTCAAGGAGGCATTAAGCACCTCAGCCTTTTCCTGATCCCTGTCATTAAGTTTCCCCCATAACCAACAAAGAATTTATTTTTGGAAAATAAGAAAAGTTGTGCAAATATTAAGGAAAATCAGGGGGAACTGGGGTGAAATTGTGCAGATTGTGAGGAAATAAAGGGAAAATTCAGGAAATTGGGGATCCTTAGGGGAGATGGGAGCAAATCAGTGTGGAATTAGGGAAAATTTGAGGAAAGTAATAAAAAGGAGGGGCAAACTGAAAAATTGGGCAAATTGGATAAATTAATTTGTTAGAGGAAGTTAGGGATATATTCAGGGAAAATTAGGGGAAATTGGGGGAAATTAGAGGGAACTGGGTCAAATTTGGGGAAATTGGGGGAAAATAAGATACTTTAGGGAATCTGAGA
Source organism: Acanthisitta chloris (assembly GCF_000695815.1). Taxonomy (NCBI): domain Eukaryota; kingdom Metazoa; phylum Chordata; class Aves; order Passeriformes; family Acanthisittidae; genus Acanthisitta; species Acanthisitta chloris. The sequence goes on from NW_008651290.1 coordinate 44,934, forward strand.
AAATGTATGGAAATTTAGGGATGTGTAGGGGAAATAAAGGAAAATTTTGGGGAAACTGGGCAAAAACTGATGGGAATGAGGGGAAATTTAGGTGAAAAGGGCAGAATAAGGAAAACTGGGGAAATTTGGGGAGATTGGGAGAAATCAGGAGAAATTGAAGGCAAATGGAGGGAATTAGGGGGACAAAAATATTTGGCAGATTTTTGGGGAAAGGGGGAACACGAGGAAATTTGGGTCATATTGGAGGAAAAAATGAGATAATTTGGGGGAAAATCAGGAAAATGTTGGAGAAATCAGGACAATTAAGGGAAATTCAGGCACCTTGGTCCCCTGGGTGTGGGGGGGATAATCCCAGTCTAGTGGGATCTATGGGGCCTGGATGCCTGGTCCCTCTGGCTATTCTTAGGTGAGTTCTGGAGGTTGGGGGGAAGGGGGACCTATAGGTCCAGCCCCATATATGGCCATAAGGCGAAGGTGCCCCACGGCCCCACTGGCGTCACAAGCTGATCGGATGTCAGGGGTTGTGGGGGGGGGATGTCCCAAAAATATCCCATTGTGGGGGGATGGGGAGGGAACAAAGGGATGGGAGGAGGGGTCTGGATGCCTGAGTTGCCTTGGAGGGGGAAGGGGGGTCACACCTGTCCTTTGTCTGTCTGTC
>NW_008651290.1:45674-46595 GCF_000695815.1 Acanthisitta chloris
AGGCGGTGTGCTATAGGGGGCCCCTATAGGGCTGAGATAGGGGTGTCCTGTGGGCCTGGGGAGTCCTATGGGATGCAGGCAGCCCTTTGTGGATCCTATGGGTCGAGGAGTCGGTTGTATGGGAGCCCTGTAGGACTGGGAGTAGCCTATGGTGATGGAGGGAAATATAAGGCTCCCATATGGGATGATATAGAGGTCCTATGGGACTGGGAGTGGGTCCTAAAGGACCATGGGATTTGGGGGTAAGGGATGCCTATGTGACAGCGAGGGGGTCCCATGGAGCTGGGGGGAGTTACAGAGGTCCTATTGGAGGAAAATATCGGAAACCTATAGGGCTGTGGAGGGTGCTATTAGGGTCCTATAGGGCTGATGGAACCCTATGGGACCGAGGAGGGTCCGGTCGATGTAGGGCTGGAGGGGTGTCCTACAGAGCTGGGGGAGTCCTATGGAGCTGGAAGTAGATTCTATGAGTTCCCTATAGGGATGAGATATGGGGGTCCTATGATGCTGGGGGAGTTCTACAGGTCCATAGGAGTCACTGGACCCTATGGGGCAGTGAGGGTCCTATGGAGTGGAGGAGGGGCTCTACGGATCTGGGATGTGATGTAGGGCTGGAGGGGTGTCCTACAGAGCTGGGGGAGTCCTATGGAGCTGGAAGTAGATTCTATGAGTTCCCTATAGGGATGAGATATGGGGGTCCTATGATGCTGGGGGAGTTCTACAGGTCCATAGGAGTCACTGGACCCTATGGGGCAGTGAGGGTCCTATGGAGTGGAGGAGGGGCTCTACGGATCTGGGATGTGTGCCTGTAGGTCCATAGGGGTCACCGTGATCCCATGGGGCGGTAGGGTGGCCTTGAGGCGACCCATCTGTCCATGCCCCCCCTCCCTCCTGGTGACGCAGCCTGGGGGGGGAGGGGGG
>NW_008651290.1:46729-58947 GCF_000695815.1 Acanthisitta chloris
AGGTGGGGCAGGGGGCACTGGGAGCACTGTGAGGGCCTGCGAGGGCGCTGTGGGGGAACTGGGGGCAACTGGGAGGTACTGGGAGAGAACAGGCAGGATCTATGGAGGAACTGGGAGGGATTGGGAGGGAACTGGGAGGGTCTATAGGGGAACTGGGAGGGACTGGGAGGATCTGTGGGGGAATTGGGAGGGATTGGGAGGGTCAGTGGAGGAACTGGGAGGGATTGAAATTATACTGGGAGGGTCTATAGGGGAACTGGGAGGGACTGGGAGGATCTGTGGGGGAACTGGGATGATACTGGGAGGGTCTATGGGGGCACTGGGAGAGACTGGGATGATGCTGGGACAGTCTATGGGGTAACTGTGAGGGACTGGAATGATACTGGGGGAGGGTACTGAATGAATCCTAGGGGAATACTGGGATTTACTGAGCAGTACTGGAGGGGGGGGAGGAGGGGATGTGTGTGTGTGTTTGTTTGTGTGATGGTATACTGGTGAAGTATGGTGGGGCTGTGGGGGGGTGCTGGGACATACTGGGGTCGTCGTTGTGTCCTAGACCAGGATCAGAGCCCCCCTGAGTCCACACTGTCATTCCCTGACTTGGAGACTACAGAAAGAGGTGGGACTGGACACTGGGAGCACTGGAAGGAACTGAAGGGTGTCTGGGGGAACTGGGAGGGGCTGGGCTGATACTGGGATGTTCTTTGGGGGAACTGGAGGGACTGGGAGAGATGGAGGGGTACTGGAGGGCACTGGGGGGGGCTGGGGCACTGGGTGGTGCTGGGGTGGGGTAAAGGGCAGGCAGTATGATGCACTGGGGAAACTGAGCTGAAGGAACTGGGAGCAATGAGGAGGGAACTGGGACCACCAAGGAGGAACATGGGATGGAGATGGAGACATCTAGGAGGAACTGGGAGCTTTGGGAAGTAATTGGGAGCATTGGAGAACAACAGGAGATGATGAGACCACCAAGGATGGACTTTGGATGGGGCTGACTGGGAGGACTGGGAGCACTGGGAAGGAACTGTAGATGATGGGCCACCAATGATGGACTTGGGATGGAGCCAGTTGGGAGAACTGGGAGCATTGGAGAGAAACTAGGAACACTGGGGAGGAATGGAGGCGTTGGGTTAATCAGGAGGAACTGGGAGATCTGGAGAAGAACAGGGGATGATGGAATCACCAAGGAAGGAGTCGGGATGGGGTCAGCTGGGAGGAACTTGCAGCACTGGAAATATCTAAGACCTCCTGCCCCACCCAGCCCATCCAGTGCCACCATGCCTGACGTGGAGATGGCTGAATTTGGGGAGGCTGCCCCCTATCTTCGCAAGTCGGAGAAGGAGAAATTGGCCGCCCAGACTCGCCCCTTCGACCTGAAGAAGGACATCTTTGTCCCTGATGAGAAGGAGGAATTTGTCAAGGCCACCATTATCAGCCGTGAGGGCTCCAAGATCACTGCTGAGACTGAGAATGGCAAGGTGGGGGGACCCCAGCCACACCTAGGACACCAGGACCTCAAAATAGTATCTCCATTCCACATAGGACACATAGAACCCAACCTGACTTCTCTAGAACCCAAGAAACATCTATACCCCAACATCCCTTCTCCAGGACTCATTGGATGCTCAGACTGCAAAGCATCCTTTCGAGAACCTAGGAGATATCTAGACCCTGACACACCTTCCCCAGCACCCATTGGACACCTAGACTCCATTCCACCTCCTCCATCACCCAAGGGATACCCAGACTCAAAATCATCTTCTCTGTCACTTCAGGGACACCTAGACCTTTTCTACCTCCCAAGGGAAGACCCAGATGCACAGCTCCCAGCCCTGTGGGAGGGGACAACTGGGGCAATTCCTTGCCCTGTTCTCTGACCCCATGGTGTTCTTCTTGCCTTGAGCAGACAGTGACAGTCAAGGAGGACGAGATCATGCAGCAGAACCCCCCCAAGTTTGACAAGATCGAGGACATGGCCATGCTGACCTTCCTACATGAGCCTGCCGTCCTCTATAACCTCAAGGAGCGCTACGCCTCTTGGATGATCTATGTGAGTTGGGAGCCCATGAGGTTCTCCAGGTCCACCTGGAATTTGGACTACCCCTCTCCAGACCCCTTGGACCACATAGACGCAAGATATCTCTTCTCTAGATCTCATGGGCCACCCAGAACAGGGATGTCCCTTCTTCACGCCCCTTGAGCCACCCAGGCCCAAGATTTCCTAGAACCCTTGGCCCACCCAAAACCAGGATGTCCTTTCCCCAGATTCCACAGGCCACCCAGAATTGGGATGTCCTCTCTCCAGACCTCTTGGGTCACCCAGGCATAAGATGTCCCATCTCCAGATCACATGGGCCACCCAAACCCAAAATATTCCTTCTCCAGACTCCTTGGGCCACCTAGATGCAAGATGTCCCTTCTGCAGACCCCTTGGACCACCTGGTGAGGTGGCATTTCCTAAATCTCACCCACTTGCCCCTTTCTCCAGACCTACTCAGGGCTTTTCTGCGTGACTGTCAACCCCTACAAGTGGTTGCCTGTCTACAATGCTGAGGTGGTGGCTGCCTACCGGGGCAAGAAGCGGAGTGAAGCTCCACCCCATATCTTCTCCATCTCTGACAATGCCTACCAGAACATGTTGACAGGTAGGGGCATCCTGCAGGGACCCTGTAACCATATCCCCTGATCCTTTTTGGGGAACAGGAGATTTGGGGTAGATGTGGGACAGAGCCAAGGTGGGCTTCAGAACCTCATGCTTCTTCTCATCTCACCAGATCGGGAGAACCAGTCCATCCTCATCACGTGAGTCACCTCATCTCTAAACATTGTCTTAGCCCCACTCACAGATAAGATCTCCCCGCCTGGCATATAGCCCCTCCCCTTTCTCCCCTGAAACCATGCTCACTGGCATGGCCAACCCTCTCACCACCTGGACTTGTCTGTGGAGGTCCATTGTCCATCTAGTGCAAGTCCCACTCCCTCCTCAGTGAGTCTCCACCTCTAACACCATAGCCCTGCCTCTCAGCACCCATCCCTTGTTTTCCTTTGCTGCCCCCAGCGGAGAATCCGGGGCGGGGAAGACAGTGAACACCAAGAGGGTCATTCAGTACTTTGCTGTCATTGCTGCCATTGGTGACCGTGGCAAGAAGGAGACGGGGTCCCCAGGCAAGGTGAGGGCACTGGGTGAGGGATGATACCCTGAAGTCTGGCTAACATTCTGCCACCTGTCTATAAAACCAACCACCGAAGCAACCACCCAACAATCCAACCATCCAACCAACCATATATCCAACCTTTCATTCATCTGTCCCACATACATCCATTCAACTAACCATCCCTCCACCCACATGTTGCATCAACCCACTTCCCTTTCCATCAACCCAACAGCCTATGCAAACCTTCAGAGACTCCTGCATCCTCCCATCCATCCACCTCTCCATCCCCTGCCCTTCACTATGACAGCCCCCCAACATTGTCCCACCCCACCAGGGCACCCTGGAGGACCAGATCATCCAGGCCAACCCCGCCTTGGAAGCCTTTGGCAATGCCAAAACTGTTCGCAATGACAACTCATCCCGATTTGTGAGTGTTTGGGGCAGGGTCTATGGGTTGGGGTCTTCTGGGAGAAGGTGGCCATCTCCACCTTCTGTCACTGCTTTCCCAGGGGAAGTTCATCCGGATCCATTTTGGGGCCACTGGGAAATTGGCATCAGCTGACATTGAGACCTGTGAGTAGGCTGATGGCTCCATGAGAGGACATCTACTTGTCCATCACCATTCCTCCATCCACCCCTCCATCTACATGTCCATCCTTCTCATTCTACCACCCATCTAACCTTCCATCTCCTCAAGTCTCCATCCATCCATCCATCTCACCCTCTATTTCCTTGTCCGTTCATCTACTCAACCTCCACTCATCTTCTCTCCATCCTAACGCCAGACCTCCTGGAGAAGTCCCGTGTCATCTTCCAGCTGAAGGCTGAAAGAAACTACCATATTTACTACCAGATCCTCTCCAATAAGAAGCCAGAGCTGTTGGGTGAGCCATGCTTCCAACCCACCTATGGATACCTGGCCCCACACCCTTTCTGCAGGATTCCTCCCTGTCCCAACCCCATCTTCTCCTTGCAGACATGATGCTGGTGACCAACAACCCCTATGATTACGCATTCATCTCCCAAGGAGAGACCACAGTGCCATCCATTGATGATGCAGAGGAGCTCCTGGCCACAGATGTGAGATGGGAGGCCATCAGGCAGAGTGCATGGGTCCACGTGGGATGGAGAAGACCTTGACACACGTTTTTGCTCCACAGAGTGCTTTTGATGTCCTGGGCTTCACCCAAGAGGAGAAGAACTCCATCTACAAGCTCACAGGTGCCATCATGCACTTCGGCAACATGAAGTTCAAGCAGAAGCAACGGGAGGAGCAGGCAGAACCAGATGGCACTGAAGGTTGGGTCCAAACAAGGTTGCGTTGGAAGTTGGGGTGAAACCCATGGTCCTTCCAGGTTCATGTTTTTAATTCTGCATCCTCAGAGGCGGACAAGTCAGCTTACCTAATGGGGCTGAACTCGGCTGATCTTCTCAAGGGGTTGTGCCACCCTCGGGTCAAGGTGGGCAATGAGTATGTCACCAAGGGGCAGAATGTCCAGCAGGTGAGTAGGACATCCCCAAAACCTCCTTCTTTTGGGGTGGCATGGTGCCATCTCTGGCAAGGAGGACAATGAGAGCCCCCTCTCACTGGTGGGATGTCCCTCTTCCAGGTGAGTTATGCTGTTGGGGCCTTGGCCAAGGCAGTTTATGAGAAGATGTTCAACTGGATGGTGACCAGGATCAACAACTCACTGGAAACCAAGCAGCCGCGGCAGTACTTCATTGGTGTGCTGGACATCGCCGGCTTTGAGATCTTTGATGTGAGCCTTGGTTGACCCAGTTGTGTTGACTCCACTGGGTGTTAAGTTAACCCTAATGGATGGTCAGGTGCCCATGTTTTCATTGGGAGTTTCGTTGAGCCAGCTGAGTCTCAGGTTGGCCCCACTGATCTTATTAGGTGTTCTATTGACCCCACTGATCACCTCCTCCCTCCTCCTCCAGTTCAACAGCTTTGAACAGCTCTGCATCAACTTCACCAATGAGAAGCTGCAGCAGTTCTTCAACCACCACATGTTCGTCCTGGAGCAGGAGGAGTACAAGAAAGAGGGGATTGAGTGGGAGTTCATTGACTTTGGCATGGACCTCCAGGCCTGCATCGACCTCATCGAGAAGGTATCATCTCCACCAGGGCCTTGTGAGGGTTGAGGGGGCTGCTGGGGAAGGGCCCTTCCAATTGGAGCTTGACAGGGACCTCAAAGTTGGCCAGTTGGGTTGTGCTCGGTGTTCACTATGTCCAACAAGGTCTTCTCCTCCTCAGCCCATGGGGATCATGTCCATCCTGGAGGAGGAGTGCATGTTTCCCAAGGCCACAGACATGACTTTCAAGGCCAAGCTCTATGATAATCACCTGGGCAAGTCGGCCAACTTTGGGAAGCCCCGAAACATCAAGGGGAAGCAAGAGGCCCACTTCGCTGTCATCCACTATGCTGGCACGGTGGACTACAATATCAATGGGTGGCTGCAGAAGAACAAGGACCCCCTCAATGAGACAGTGGTGGGGCTCTACCAGAAATCAGCCCTGAAGCTCTTGGCCAACCTTTTTGCTAACTACGCTGGGGCTGATGCACGTAAGTGATACCCCCTTCCTGAGCATCTGGGATTCTCCCCACTCAGTCCCTGAACTGTCTCATCCTTTCTATTTCTCCAACAGCTGTGGAGAAGGGGAAAGGAACAAAGAAGAAAGGTTCTTCCTTCCAGACTGTTTCTGCTGTGCACCGGGTGAGAGCCCAGGGGTTATTGGTAGACCCCAGAGTGTGTGGGGGTGGAAAATGTGTCATAGGGCAGGTGCTGACCCTTGGTGGGACAGTTCGGAAGTGGTTTTCACTCCCTTCATCATCACCTCCTCCATTCTGCAGGAGAACCTCAACAAGCTGATGACGAACCTGCGGTCTACCCACCCTCACTTTGTTCGCTGCATCATCCCCAATGAGACCAAGTCTCCTGGTGAGCCAAACCCTGAGGGTTGATCCAGAGGCCAGTGGTGGTCCCTGGCCAAAGGTGGTGGTGAGGAGCGGTGTTGTGGGGCAGGCCTTGACTCACCAGTCATCATGACCCACCAGGTGTGATGAACAATCCCCTGGTGATGCACCAGCTCCGCTGCAACGGGGTGCTGGAGGGCATCCGCATCTGCCGCAAGGGCTTCCCCAACCGCATCCTATCCTCTATGTTCCGCCAGCGGTAGGCACAGAGGAGAAGATGTGGGGAGGGAGTGGACGACCCCACTGGGCCTGATCTCAGGGTTTTCCTGTCCTCTCTGGCCACCAGGTACCGCATCCTGAACCCTGCTGCCATCCCTGAGGGGCAGTTCATCGACAGCCGCAAGGGCGCTGAGAAGCTCCTGGGATCCCTTGATATTGACCACAACCAGTACAAATTTGGACACACCAAGGTGAGATCACACGGTCACTGTTTCCTGTGGTCCCACCATCCATAAGGTTGACCAGGCTGACTCCATAGTCCCACCATCTACTTGTCTACTTGCCCATCTGAGTTCCCTCCATCCACCCCACCTCCCATCCTTCCACCAAGCCTCCAGATTCCATCAGCACTTATCTTCATCTCTCCTCAAAGGTCTTCTTCAAGGCTGGGCTGCTGGGGTTGCTTGAGGAGATGCGGGATGAGCGCCTGGCCAGGATCATGACCCGCCTCCAGGCCCAAGTCCGTGGTTTCCTATCCCGTCAGGAGTTCAAGAAGATCCTGGAGCGCAGGTGGGTGGTAAGGTGGAGATGGTGCTGGGTCCATGTTGAGTGGAAGCCCCTGGTGACCCACACCTTGCTGTGCCTTCTCCAGGGACTCACTGCTGGTGATCCAGTGGAACATCAGGGCCTTCATGGGGGTGAAGAACTGGCCTTGGATGAAGCTCTACTTCAAGATCAAGCCCTTGTTGAAGAGTGCTGAGACAGAGAAGGAGATGCAGGTAGGACAGGGCCATGGGTGGCAGAGGTGAGTGGGAGGATGGAGAGAAGAAGGGGTATGTGGTGACATGGAGGAAGAGATGAGAATTACAGGGAACCTTCATGCTTCCTGCAGAACATGAAAGAAGAGTTTGGGCGTCTGAAGGAGGCCCTGGAGAAGTCAGAGGCCCGGCGGAAGGAGCTGGAGGAAAAGATGGTCTCCATGCTGCAGGAGAAGAATGACCTTCAGCTCCAAGTGCAGGCTGTGAGTGATAGAGATGTCCCTGCCCCTCCCTCCTTTTTCCTTCACCCTCTCACTCACCTTGCCCCTTCTAGGAGCAAGACAACCTTGCTGATGCTGAGGAGCGCTGTGACCAGCTGATCAAGAACAAGATCCAGCTGGAGGCCAAGGTGAAGGAGATGACAGAGCGGATGGAGGATGAAGAGGAGATGAATGCAGAGCTGACAGCCAAGAAGAGGAAGCTGGAGGATGAGTGCTCGGAGCTGAAGAAAGACATTGATGACCTGGAGTTGTCTTTGGCCAAAGTGGAAAAGGAGAAACATGCCACCGAGAACAAGGTGAGGATGGGGAGAAGTGTTGAACTCAAACTGTGGGGACTTGAGTTGACTCAAGCAAATGTTAATAGATTTTGAGAAGACCCAAGGCTGGTTGGATTGGGTTGCCAAGACCCAAGGCTGTTTGTGTTGACAAAATTCGAGTCTGGTTGGGTTGTGTTATAAAGACCTAAATCCGCTTGGGTTGTGAAAAGCCAGTGCTGGTTGGATTGCATCACCAAGACCCAAGGCTGGTTGTTTTCTCCTGTGTCTCCTGACATAGGCCCAGCTTGACCAAGAGCAAGAAAAACCTCCTGTTGCTTGTTCTACATCTGGTACAAAGCTGGAGGCCTGATATTTCTCCTCCTGCAGGTCAAGAACCTCACAGAGGAGATGGCTGGGTTGGATGAGATAATTGTCAAGCTAACAAAGGAGAAGAAGGCCCTGCAAGAATCTCACCAGCAAGCACTGGATGACCTGCAGGCAGAGGAAGACAAAGTCAACACCTTGACAAAGGCCAAAGTCAAGCTGGAACAGCAAGTGGATGACGTGAGTGTGGGCCAGTCCCACCATGGGCACATAGCTGGTCCCTTGGGGTGTGAAGTTCCTGCTAGGCTGGGTGTTTTGAGGGGGCTGATGGGTGTGTCTCTGCCTCACTTGCAGCTGGAGAGCTCACTGGAGCAGGAAAAGAAGGTACGAATGGACCTGGAACGAGCCAAAAGGAAGCTGGAAGGTGACTTGAAGCTGGCTCAGGAGAATATCATGGACCTGGAGAATGACAAGCAGCAATTGGATGAAAGGCTGAAAAAGTAGGGGCCCACCCACCTGCTTGCCCTTTGCCCATAATGCCCTTCTCTGCTGAGCACCCAGTAGAATGACTGCCTGGCATTTCCCCCTCCACCCAGGAAAGACTTTGAGCTCAATGCTCTCAATGCCAGAATTGAGGATGAGCAAGCAATCGCAGCCCAGCTCCAGAAGAAGCTCAAAGAGCTTCAGGTGAGATGGATTTCAGCCTGGGGCACAACTAGGATGCAGAACTGGTCGTCCTCATTTTCTTCTTCACACTTTTTGAAGAAGGACTCAAACCAGCATGCTACTCGCCTGATGGGTGAAGCCCATGGCATGTCCCTTGACCTATAACCACCTTGTGATTTATTGCCTTGAAATGACTCATGGGCTCCTGGGCAGGTTGGCTTTGGGGTGGGTTGAGCTGAAGCAATGGGTCTGGAGAACTCAAGGTAGTGGGATCATCTGAGCTGAACAGATCATCTGGGTTGGATCATGTTAACTCTGATTGTCTTTAGAGAAGGCTGTGCTGAGCTGTTTAATCCAGGCAGCTCCAGGGTTGTTTGAGCTGAATGTCATCAAGACCAGTTGAGTTGAAGAATCTCAAGGTGACTTGAGAAGGTGCAATGTCTTCAGAAAAGGTCGGTTGATCTGAAGAGCTCAGATTTTGGCTGGGTTGAAGAGAACTGGATGGGGACAGGATTGGTTGAGTTGAAGGGTCTCCAGCTGTCCAGGTTGAGCTGAAGAGTCAATGAGTGGTTGGGTTGACTTGAATTGACTTAAAGATTCTCCAGCTCTATTTGTTGAGTGGAGGAGCTGGTGGAACAAAGTCTGATAACATGATCTCCATCCCTGGAATACAGGCACGGATTGAGGAGCTGGAGGAGGAGCTGGAGGCAGAGCGGACGGGCAGGGCCAAGGTGGAAAAGCTGCGCTCAGACCTGTCACGGGAACTGGAGGAGATCAGTGAGCGGCTGGAGGAGGCGGGTGGTGCCACGTCAGTGCAGATTGAGCTCAACAAGAAGCGTGAGGCAGAGTTCCAGAAGATGCGGCGGGACCTGGAGGAGGCCACACTGCAGCACGAGGCCACGGCCGCTGCGCTGCGCAAGAAGCACGCTGACAGTGTGGCTGAGCTCAGTGAGCAGATCGACAACCTGCAGCGCGTGAAGCAGAAGCTGGAGAAGGAGAAGAGTGAGCTCAAGCTGGAGCTGGATGATGTTGGCTCCAACATGGAGCAGCTTATCAAGGCCAAGGTAGGTCTCTAACCATGAAGGGACAACTCTTCTATTGACCTCTAAAGGTTCCCTTTCATCTTCCTGCACTTCCCATCTCCAGGCCAACCTAGAGAAGATGTGCCGCACCATGGAAGATCAGATGAATGAACACCGGACCAAGTCCGAAGAGGCTCAACGCATGGTCAATGACCTCACCACTCAACGAGCCAAGCTCCAGACGGAGAATGGTGAGGGGCTTGATCTTCCATAACCCAATTGCCTATCTCTTCCCAGTGGGGTGGCTTTGGGGTCTGTCCAGGTCTGTCTGACTATCCATCACTCCACCCCACAGGTGAGCTTTCCAGGCAGCTGGAGGAGAAGGAAGCCTTCATCAACCAGATGACACGAGGGAAACTCACCTATGCCCAGCAGCTGGAAGACCTCAAGAGGCAGCTAGAGGAAGAGGCCAAGGTTGGACTTCGGTGGGGAGGTTGGGTGGGGCTGAAAGACACCTCCAGTATAAAGGGTGGTGTTGATTTGGGACTGAGAGGTGCAGTGTGAGCCTGACCTCACAGCAGGAGAAAATGAATTGAGGGTCCTCAGGAAGTTCAGTAGGGTTGGTGAGTCTCAAGGAGGTTAGGTTGGGTTGGGTTGGTTGGTAGCAAGGCTGTTGCCTGGGTTGGTCTACAAATTGGATTGGTTTACAAAATGTCTGGTTGGCTTGGGGTAATAAAAATCCGCTCTTGCTGAGTTGGATAATCCCAAGATGGCTCAAATTGATGTGGACCCAACAGTCTAACTTCTCCTCACCACTCATCCTCTTCTCTCCACCCCCAGGCCAAGAACGCACTGGCCCATGCCCTCCAGTCAGCCCGGCATGACTGCGACCTGCTGCGGGAGCAGTATGAGGAGGAGACGGAGGCCAAGGCTGAGCTCCAGCGCTCACTCTCCAAGGCCAACTCTGAGGTGGCACAGTGGAGGACCAAGTATGAGACAGATGCCATCCAGCGCACTGAGGAGCTGGAGGAGGCCAAGTGAGTCATCTCCCCATGGAGGGAGCCTCTATGGGGCTGGGAAGAGAGGAGACCCTTCCACTGTAGAAGGATCTGGAGAAGGTAGAGGGACCTGGAGATGGCATAGGAGATCCAGAGCAGAGCCTTAGCCAACCAGTGGGTGGAAGAAGGTTTGTGTAGCCCACTTGGTTCATGAGTCACTGCAACCAGGGTGTCCCCCGGGACAGGAAGAAGCTGGCTCAGCGTTTGCAGGAGGCTGAGGAGGCAGTGGAGGCGGTCAATGCCAAGTGTTCCTCCTTGGAGAAGACCAAGCACCGGCTGGAAGATCTCATGGCTGACCTGGAGCGGTCAAATGCAGCGGCTGCTGCCTTGGACAAGAAGCAGAGGAACTTTGACAAGGTTTGGAGGACCAAGAAATACTGGAAAGAGAAGGGTGGGAAGGAGGTGGAGAGATGTGGTGGGTCCCAGCTATCAAAGAAAGCAGGAGAAGAAGCCCAGAGGAAAGATGGATAACTATCAAGGGCTAAGTTTCAGCAGAGCTTCAAGCCCCCACAAGGAGAGTGTTGGGGAGAGGAGGATGATGAAAAGAGGGCTATTCGTGGGCAAAGGAGTTACTGAGCAGGTGCTGTCCCCATAGATCTTGTCTGAATGGAAACAGAAGTTTGAGGAGTCACAGATGGAGTTGGAGGCATCACAGAAGGAGGCTAGATCCCTCAGCACTGAGCTCTTCAAGCTGAAGAATGCCTACGAGGAGTCGCTTGATCACCTGGAGACCTTAAAGAGGGAGAACAAGAACCTCCAAGGTGAGAACAAGGTCCTTCCCCTATACACCTCATTGTTTTCCACCACCTACCACTGTGAGGGTCTGATGGGATCTCATCTGGGCAGAGGAAATTTCGGACCTCACGGAGCAGCTGGGTGGCAGCCACAAGACCATACATGAGCTGGAGAAGGTCCGGAAGCAGCTGGATGCTGAGAAACTGGAGCTCCAAGCTGCACTAGAGGAGGCTGAGGTGAGACAAGTCACAACCCCATGAATCCCTATGTTTTCCTGGTCTTCTCTGTGGACCACAGTTTTCCCTCTGTCCCCACAGGCCTCTCTGGAGCATGAGGAGGGGAAGATCTTGAGGGCGCAGCTGGAGTTCAACCAGGTCAAGGCAGACTATGAGCGCAAGCTGGCTGAGAAGGACGAGGAGATGGAGCAGGCCAAGCGCAACCACCTGAGGGTGGTGGACTCGCTGCAGACATCGCTGGATGCTGAGACTCGGAGCCGCAATGAGGCCCTGAGGCTGAAGAAGAAGATGGAGGGTGACCTCAATGAGATGGAGATCCAGCTCAGCCATGCAAACCGCATGGCTGCTGAGGCCCAGAAGCAAGTCAAGACATTGCAGGGCTATCTCAAGGTACCCAAAAGACTTTTGTCTGATAAGAATGTTGAGGTGTAATAAGGTCCCACCACCCCCAGTGCAAGTTAAGTTGAACAACTCCAGCCCCTTCCCTACGAGCCCCACTCACCCTCTTCCCTCACGCTACTTTGTAGGACACCCAGCTACAGTTGGATGACATGGTGCGGGTCAACGAGGACCTGAAGGAGAACATTGC
>NW_008651291.1:0-710 GCF_000695815.1 Acanthisitta chloris
CAGGCGCTGATGATCTGCTCCGAGTCGTGCTGGATGAGGAATTCTGAGCCCTCACGTGTCTTCAGCTGTGGGAGAAGTGAGCAGAGGTCAGGGCAAGGTCACAACCACCCAGATTTGGGAACCAGGATGTGGCTGAGCATGGTGCCAAACCAACTCGTTACACCGATGGCCCCAAATGTTGCTGTTTGCCGGTGAGACTGGAAACCTCCTCCCCGTGCAAAGCCTGAGTGGAAAATCCCCTCTGGGAGCCAGGGTGTCCCTTGGTGACCTCTCCATGCCTGTCCCAACAGTGCCCAGCCTGTCCCTTGGCTCCCAGCCCTGGGGTGTCCCCATCACCACCCCCTGTGCCACCGGTGGGGTGACCCAGGCAGCTGTGGCATCACCCCACGGGCCACGTGTGCACCCAGGGGGTGACCAGTGTCCCCCTGCTGTCACCCACTCACCTCCAGGACGTGCTTCTTGCTGGATTTGTCCCTGCTGGCCCAGGTGAGGGTGGCCCCTCGCAGCTCCACCGTGTGCTCAGGGGTGGTCAGGGTGTTGGGGTGCCGCTGTGGGGACAGGGGGAGGAGAGCATGGGGACACCAGGGTCCTGCTGGGGGTGTGGGCTGCCCTCCTCCAGACAGGCAGGGGTGGCAGATATCCCCTTTGGGACCCCTCTGTCCCTCCTGTGGTGTCTGCAGGACCTGACGTGGCCCTGCTGCAGTGGGGTG
>NW_008651291.1:732-954 GCF_000695815.1 Acanthisitta chloris
AGCCAGGCCCTACCACTGCTGTCACCTTCTGGGACAGCCCCAGCCCTGCTTAGCAACCCTGGGGGGCTCCAGTTTCAGGGTCCCTCTTGGTGACACAGAGGGAAGGGAGTAGCTGGCTGTCCCCAGGGAGGGACATTCCCCTGTGGTTTTCGAAGGGGAAGAGCATCAGACCTGGTGATTCTCCCCATGCTCTCGGTTTCAGAGTGCTTTGGCCGCAGTCCC
>NW_008651292.1:0-7598 GCF_000695815.1 Acanthisitta chloris
CCAACCTGGTTGATTCTATGATTATTATTTGTTAATCATTCATATAGCAACACTCAATTAGCACAAGAAAACAACCTGCAGCTGGCACTGCAAAAATGTCCTTACCAAGGTAAAGAGGAGAAACCCACAACAAAGCTCTGCTATTCACAAAGCACCACTTCTAACCATTTTATTTGTTGATTTTTCCTACACATATGGAGAAACACAATGTTTAAAACTAAGGTCACTGTTCAAAATTGTCCAGTTTATTATGTTGAACATACGATGTTGTATAAATAAACGGACTCAGCAAACAGAGCTCATTATGTTTTTCTACAGGTAGTAAAGAAATATTTTAAGAATTCAGCTAAGGATCCAGAGAGATATAACCACATTATTTTGCCACCCACTTCACACTCCTTCTAGAAATGCAAATCTGCCTTTAAAACAGTTGCATTTTTCTTGAAAACAAATCTGATGTCTGGTCAATTAAAAAAAATAAACACAACTCAGAGGAATATGGAGAATCAGATATAGCTGTGTGAAAGAAAAAATCAGCTTGCATCCAATGGTTTCTCAGAAACATATTTACACATGATTGCGCAGAAAATGAAGCACAGCCCTCACAGTATTCTACAAGGCCAGGAAGTGGCCTATAAATATGCATGCACGCTGCTGTCTGAGCCAATTATTACTTTACCCTGGTTAAGATGGAACAGTTTTGTTACAATATGACAGAGTCCTTCAGCTCTTGAAAGCCTCCTGTGTGCTCCCTCTGTGCACACAGATTCACAGATAGGCTGCTCCCCTTCCAGGAAACAAAGAAAGCAACAGTATTGGTATTGAAGACGCTGCCTCCAAGAACTCGCCTGCCCTCAGTCTCCTTGGATTTACTCACCCAGCTTTGATAAACATTAAGAAAAAGATTAACAAATAGCAGGTTTTGCAGACCTCACCTAAGGCCCTAAAACCAGAGCTAAAACCAGATCACTGTTCTAAATAAATATAGATAGATAGAGTTCAACTCATGGTTAAAGGGGATCACATAGGGCAGTTTCTGACCTAGGGAACTGTCAGTGCTCTCAAAAAGCAAGAGAAGTCAAAGCACTGAAACAGGCTGCTAGCCAGGGTGAAGCTGCAGCAGCTCAACAGGTCAGCCCTACTAGGAAGGACACAGAGAGACCAGCCTCAACACAGCAGATTCTATAAGGAAGTCTGTTTGATAAGTTTATCCACAAAAGCACAAAAAACAGAGAGCAGGGCTCGAGGGGTCTGCTCAAACCATCCAGCTCTGCTGCAAGTGTAACAGCTAGGGGGAAAAAAAAAAATCTCTTTTCTGTAGTGGCACAGCTCCTTCGAGTGCTGCCCCAGCATCAGGAAGCATGCTCACATGCTTCACCTTCACTTCCAGTTTTAAAAGGGATGTGACAAAAGAAGATAAAAAAAGAAGACAAAAAAAGAAAACCCACCCTTTGCTGCCCAGATGTGCAGCGGTGCGTGCCACCACTGTGCAGCAGGAAGGATACTCCCTTCCTGTCCCTGTCCTGCTGGCCATCTTGACAGGAAAACACATTTCATAGTGTTGAAATTCACTGTGACTACTGACACCTCTGCCTGTTGCAAAAGACCCAGTGAGTAGTCAGGAGGTAGCAAGAGAAACCTGGCAGAAAGCAGCTCAAGCACCCTCATTTCAGTCTGGGAGGAAATAGGGGATACAACCCAACCACAAACCTGGTGGACAGCTCCCGTGGCATGGGAAACACCTTTGCTGGGGCAAAGGGACAACAGCAGGAAGCCTGCAGGGCTAAAGAAGAAGAACTACACACAACATTTCAGAGACAACAAGACACTGCAGGTTTTAAGGTGTAAGTATTGTCAAAAGCACTTCAGCAGTCCTGGTCCTTCCAGCAGGTCCACAGACACGAAGGAGCAGAGGTGGCTGAACCCTGCTGTATCCTCAAACAAAAACAACTTCACAGGGCATGGCAGAGTGAGTTCCAAAAATCACATGTTCCTAGCACAAAGCACACAATTCAGGAGGGTGTTTTGTTTTCACTAATTTATCTACTTTAAGAAATGGAAGAGAACAAAGGCAATCAAAACTTCAGCTGGAACACTAGGAACCAAAAGCCAACAAGCCTAAGTGAACGTTACCAATATTGTGCATCACTACAAACAATTACATGACAAAGTAGTATTTTCTTACCTTACCTTGGATAAAGCCACCTCTTCGGCAGATTTTTGTTCTTTAATTTTCTATGTCTGTATTCCTTTTCTTACTATCACACGCAGAGCTATTAGTGGCATTAGTAATGCTATGCACTCTGCTCTGCTGTATATAAAAATATTAAACTAGCCACACTGAGTATTTCTTTAATTTCTCAATGACAGCAGAAATTAGCTACACAGCAAACTGAAAAGGACTTTGATATTTCTAGACACCATAGGCAGCATTTTCATCCTTAATTATTTTAATGATCCTTTCTACAGCTCAAGAAAGCCATGACAAATGCATGGAAATATGTATTTATGCTCCGTGCATGTGAAGGCATCCACATGCACACCTTATTTCAAAGGTTTCCAATGCTGCTGCTCATATGCAGATTTTTAAGAGAGATTTTCCCTGTCTCTGTAACTAGCAGGATGAAAATTTAGTAAAACTAACCTTCAAAGTCACTTTCAATTGCAAAACAAAAATAATTGAAATACATAAGAAAGAAACCTATTCATCTTCATCAGCTGTTGACACCATCATAATTCGTTTCGCAGAAAAAAATAATTCAGAGGAGAATATATATACTCTGGAAAGAGGTTTGTGGTTTGGTTTGTTGTTTTTTTTTTGTTATACCATGAATACTAATGAAGTGAAAGCAGTTTAGTTCTTTATAAAATCTATTTCCATTCACATTCACCAATGAGCTCCTAGACTACCTATAAAGGTTTCATTTATTCTATCACATTGGAAGCCTCAGAAAACTAATTGTTTATTCAAGTCTATCTGCTCCATCCATGCTCAATTAGGTCTCACTTTCCCCTCAGTTACAGCAAAATTAAAAATAAAAATGCAAGTTGAAACATTCCTCGCTGCACTGACCAGCTCCCCACAACAAACCACTTGAAACCACTAGTGCTCAAAGTACAGCAAGAGCTTCTTGACTGTAATGCAGCATTTGAGGAACCTACTCAGCTACTTACAGAATTTCCACTCATTAATATACTCCTCTGGCTAATGGAAAGCACATCTCAAATGCAGCTTTCTAGTAAGAACTACAAAGCAATGTGAAGTACAGCTGGACATTGCAGCCACAGCAATTCAAGTACATCATAAGAATGGGAAATATAATCTCCACACATAATGAGTAAAAAAATTATTCTTAATTTATTATCCGTTATTTAGACCATTAAAATAGTAAATAATCCATTTTGCCACATAAAGCTTCAAATTCAGCATTGCTTTCATTGGGAACAACATACCAAAGGGAATCACAACACATTTATGCAAGGCAGGTACAAAACAAAAGAGAGAAACCCATGATGAAATGAGCTTGGAGTAAAAGGTTCTCAGCATGTAATGGAGCTGAAGTTGATCCATAAATCAATGCAAGATGAAAGCAAGATTATTTATGTGAAGGGATTGCATTGTTAATTTACAGTCTGATTGAGAAAAGAAACGCTTTACTTGATCAATGTACCAATGATGTGCATGTGTGAACTTGAGCGCAAATTAGTAATAATTACCAGTAGGTGTATCTCCTCGTATTTTTTAATTAACCTTAACAAGCAGCTGAGACAGATCCAGAAAATGCAGGTTTTCCCTGAGTTTGCTTTTAACACGCTCCTAAGTTTTTAAATAATGCAGCCTCACCACAAGAGACCTTGCAGACAAGGGCTTTTTGATCTCTCTCTTCCCGCTCAGTGCTGGGAAAGATACCACGCGCAGTTATCGAACAATAGCTACCATGAAAAACCCTTTTCCTGAACTGGTTTGAAAGTGAACTAGAATAAGGCATTCATTTGATAGCTTTATAGTTTTGCCCTCAGACACCTGACACAGAATTCAGAGATTGGGATGCTTCTCCTTTAGCCTCACCAACACAATTAGCAAAAAAATACCAGAAGGGCAAGCCTAGCTGGGGAAGGGGGAGGCACAACCCAATTTGCATTTGGTAGAGATTTGTAGTTAAGGACAATAATCAAGAACCATGTTTGCAATTTTAAGTGCCTCCACTGCATTTCATATCATTTCCGAGCTGCCATTTGTCAGTCTCAGGCAATTTACCCAGGTTTGCCATTACCAGAAGGGATTATTAACACTATCTGGTCTAAGGAAGATTTTTATTACTTTTAGCCTGAAGACTTCAAGTAGTATTACAATTAGGAAAAACCATGAAGACCATGTGAGAACACAACCAGAAAGGTGATATGGGATGATTTTAAATACTCCACCCCTCTATTTAATTCTTTGTGTAATCTAAGCAAGTAACTGTCCATACCTTCTAAATAGCACAATTGTAAAACCTACACTTACCAAGCAGACTTAGCCTCACTCATCCTGGTATTTTTTATCCAGCCTTTTCCAATTAAACAAGCAGCTATTTAATACAATGATACTGTTGGCTGAGAGGGGGAAAGATCCCTACTTAGATTAAAAACAATTCTGTATTAAGTCCCATTAGGCAAGGAGGTAATAGCAGAACGTACGACATTTTGTGTATGAAAGAACAGACATTAGTATGTATGTGTAAAAGAGCACAAAACAGGCATGTAAAAAGCATCCAAATGTAAATCTAAACAACTGCATTTTTTTACAGTCTAGAACTATTATAGTTACTTCTCCCTAGTACAGAAAAACTAAAATTAAGAGCAAAAGATGTTTGGCCTTTAGAGTTTTATTTATAGATCATATCACCTCAGAGATTTATACACAGTTGCTCAGAAGTTCAGTATGACCTAAAACTCTCTAAATTACAAGGATTAGTCATATACTAAGTTGTAGCAGTTGATTGGTATCACCATGAATCTCCTAAGTAATTTAATGCAAGTTTCATTAAAATGTCTACAGTGTAGGACTTAGCACAGAAGCACTACAATGTCTGCAATACAGCAGCAACCTCTGAATGAGAAGGGGCTTTAATATTATTTTCCTAAAGTAACCTGATTTAATAAAAAATTAAATACAATTCTAGCTATGATGTTTCACACTATGTTAAGAGTCTTATTTGGACTTATATGACTGCATGCAGTTCTGGTGTCCTCAACATAAGAAGGACATGGGACTGTTGGAGCAAGTCCAGAGGAGGCCACAAAGTTGATAAGAAGACTGGAGCATCTCCCCTATGAGGACAGGCTGAGGAAGCTGGGGCTGTTCAGCTGGGAAAAAAGAAGGTTGTGTAGAGGCCTTGTAGCAATTTTTCAATATCTGAAGGGCCTACAAGGAGCCGGAGAGGGACTCTATGCTAGGTACTGCGATGACAGGATAAACCATAATGTTTTCAAATTGAAGGAGAGGCAGTTTAGGTCAGATATTAGAAAAAAGATTTTTACTGTAAGGGCGATCAGACACTGGCACAGGTTGCCCAGGGAGGTTGTGGCTGCCCCAGTCCTGGCAGTGTTCAAAGCCAGATTGGATGAGGCCTTGAGCAACCTGCGCTGGTTGGAGGTGTCCTTGCCCAGGGCAGGAGGAGTTAGGACTAGATGATCTCTGAGGTACATTCCAACCCCTAAAATTCTATGACTTTCTTTGCACTTTCTATTAGTGAAAGGGGAGTGCTGACAAAAGCAGGACAACCATGACCTTGTGTTATCAGGGTCTGCCAGGATTTCTGATGCCTGTAGGGAAGCTGGACTTTTAAAACAACTTGTAAATCAGCTTTGTGCCCTCACTTCAAGTGAGCACCATACCTCAGCCTGTATTCTCAGGGTTACATCTTCTCATTCAAAGTAATGGAACCCCCTATCTTTCATAAAACAAAAGAGGTTGTCTAAGTCAATGTAAAACACTTTACATTACACATAGTCCTTTTATCTGTGTACAGTTACAGGCAGAGGTTATGAACTAAAGTTATTCCACACTAGTAGCTTCAAAATACAGAAGCATTTTTGCCATTTCAAAATCTGAAAACAAACTATAGGTATTAGAATCACAGAATCATAGATTACTAAGGAAGGGACTGTAGGGACCATCCAGTGCCAAGCCCCTGCCCTGGGCAGGGACCCCTCCCACCAGAGCAGGTTGTGCAAGGCCTTATCTAACTTGATTTTAAACACTGCCAGGGTTGGGACATCTGTCTCTCTGGGCAACCTGTGCCAGTGTCTCACCATCCTCGCAGGAAAAAACTCTTTCCTCATATCTAACCTAAATTTCCCCTCTTTCCATTTGTACCCGTTGCCCCTTGTCCTGTCACTGCAACTCCTAACAAAGGATTTTTTATTAGTATTAGAAGGCAAAGATACTGTCTTTTCTACGGTTTAGAAATTTATCAGTTTATAGAAATCTAAAGTCTCTAAAAGACATAACAGCACAGATTTGAAAATGGACATTTTTTTAAAAGTACTGAAAACCAGCATAAGGAATGTAAAGTCTAATAAAATAATGAGATCCAGAGTCAGAGTTGTCTCAAAACCAACCATTTTCTGTTCAAACAGTTGACATGTTGACATCAAACATATGTCATGCATACAAAAAAGGCCCAACACAACTTCCTGCTTAAATCACACAATCTAATTTTTCAGGCTCTCTCAAATATAAAGAGAAGCAGTTTGGAAGGATCTAACGTGACATCAGAAACACTTCATTAGTTTCATCTATTTATACAAATAGCATCTCCTTTGGATATATCTTTATCACCTACGGTACAGTCTCACTTCATTTTGGTTGGTTTCTGTTACTCTGATAGATAGCAGAGTGTAATCTATGAAACCACAGCCTAAAGTGCAAATAAAACAATCTTGCTAAGCCATACTAACGAGATTCCACAAGGAAAAACATGCAGTGCTAAAAGCTTTGAAATTTATGACTTGTGTGACTATGTACCACTGTGGGAGTTAACCCAGTTTTTTAGTGATGTTCAAGTGCTGTATTAACTGGACATCTTTAAGACTGAATTAAAAAGTTATTTAATAAAATTATTTCACAAAAAAACCCCAAAACATTGAATCATCTTAAGCCAAATGATGATGATTATTACTATATTTATTTCAATTGCTAAATTGTTCTTATCACAGGATCACAAAATTGGTCAGGTAGGAAGGGACCACAGTGGGTCATCTGGTCCAACCTCCCTGCTCAAGCAGGGCTGGCTGTCATGGTTTAATTTTAGTCAGCAGCTAAGCACCACACAGCCACTCACACTCCCACCAGCGGGATGGGGAAGAGTATCAGAAGGATAAAAGCCAGAAAACTCATGGGTTGAGATAAAGACAGTTTAATAGGAAAAGCAAAAGTCATACACAGGCAAAGCAAAACAAGAAATTAATTCACTGCTTCCCACAGGCAGGAGGTGTTCAGCACCTCCAGGAGAGCAGAGCCCCATCCTTGGGAAGACAAACACCATCACTCCAGATGTCACTCCTTCCTTCTTCTTCCTCCCACGTTACATACTGAGCATGATGTCCTATGG
>NW_008651293.1:0-25281 GCF_000695815.1 Acanthisitta chloris
CCCGGGCACGAGCACACGGTGCCGCCGGGCGGTGCGCGGGGCAGCAGGGGCAGAGGCACGGTGGAGCTGGGAGAGCCGTGGGAATCCCCCGGGCAGGGCAGCTGGTGCGCGTGGAATGGAGGTGCTGTTGGGATCTGGCAGCTAGGTAGGCTCTGTTTTATTTGTCGTGGAGTCACAGGCTGGATTGGGTGGGAAGGACCTTAAAGATCATCCAGTTCCACACTCCTACCACGGGCAGGGAGACCTAGCACTAGACCAAGTTGCTCTAAGCTTGGTTCAGCCTGGCCTAGAACTCTTCCAGGGATAGGGAATCCACAGCTTCTCTGGGCAACCTGTGCCAGAAACAGAGAATCATGGAATGGCTTGGTTGGTAAGGACCTTAAAGGTCATTCAGTTTCACCCCCTGACATGGGCAGAGACACCTTCCACTAGCCCAGGTTGCTCCAAGCCCTGTTCAACTTGGCATTGAACATTTTCAGGGATGGGGCAGCCACAGCTTCTCTGGGCAACCTGTGCCAGTGCCTCAGCACCCTCACAGGGAATATGAAATCTGCATCTCTATGGGAAAACCTTCATGTTTTCAATGACTGCTTCCACTGTAATATGTAAATAATAAGTGCTGTCTTTACTCCAGTGACAAAGAGGGAAGGCAAAAGATTGAGCAGGTTCATAGTTCCACAGCAAAAGCAGGATGCACCCCAGAATTAGAAGGTAGCAGGTTTCAATTAAAGGCCTTCAGATCCCCTCAGTAAAATTCCTGGGTAGAAAAGTAAACTTTAGTAAGTTTCAAGGCACCTTGTGGTCCTAAATAAGAAATAATGTGTTTCAGGGAAATAAATTGCATGTATGCATCTTATTTCTAACCAAAATATTTAAGTAGCAATTTACACATCAACTAGGAATTATTTTTCAGACATGGACCATTGTAGGAGAATAAAATGTCACACGAATTACTATTAGGAGCAGAAAATACATCACTGCCACACCTTGCTCTGAGCCCTCTCAGGGATTGTTTCTTCTAGGAAGTCCTGGGGGTCACCAGATCAACATGTTAGCAAGCCCTAAACACCTCCTACTACTGAAGGGACAATCCCAGCTCCTCCACCCCTGGGATAGCCATGTGGCACATGGGAGCAAGGTGGAAGTTACCCTGGATAAATAAATACATCAAGCAGCAAACAGCAGGGCTTGTGATGCAAAGGGGCTGTAGGCAGTGCTCCTGCACACCGTGGTGGTGAGTGTGCCACAGGTTTCCCCCTCTGGAGCACAGCTGAATTCTGAAAGGTGGAGAGTGAAGGCTGGCTGTGTCACCAAACCTTGTAGTATTCCTTCTCCTCTTGAGAATTCACCTCCTGGAGTCAGGAGCATTTGGAACGAAAATAATAACGATTCCTTTTTCTTACACCAGAAAGGTGATTGAGCACATGGCCTTGGAATCAGACACAGGAAATTCACAGCTGCCCCATCATCCCTTGTCTTGGAGCTCATTTCAGGCTTACAGTAATTCTTATAGCATATCCTTCCCATCACACCATTACACAACGTCCCGTGCTAGAACAGTTATAAATCTGCAGCAATTGTCTGAAATTTTGGGTTGCATGTTGGAATTTGAGTATCAGAATGTTCCTGACAAGAGCAAATTGGGCCACTCCAGCTTTTCCCTTCCATTGCTACAAATCAATTTGTGCAATTGGCTGAGGAAACACACGGCTAAAGTCTTGGCTTCCTCTTTTATTTTTTTCCCTTCCCTTTTATTTTAATTGACTTATGAACCCAGTGACTTTATGTTTGGCTCTTCTGGCAGTTTCTGAGTGTTCCATATTTTTGTCTTTTTCTGCCTTGTTAAAAAAGGAAACCTTGCAGATAAAGGAATTGTGGTTATGTAGCTACTCTGATGTCTGATAACTTACGCAGTAAGTGGGGAGGCATTCTGGTGCTTAGCACCTAACTGTGTAGCTTTAGGCACTTAGTGGTTTGAAGTCTGCTTTCTGCTTCAGTGAGGCCAAATCAGATCTCTGTATCCCTGGTGGTGCTTCTGAAATTAAAGATAAGCAAGCTGATAAAGGGACAAACATTGGCCCTGTGGATTCCTATGAAAACGAGTTGCTAGCCACTTGGCTGTGACAAGGAAAGCTTCTAAGCTCACAGAAATTAAGATGCTTCTGTACAGGGTGGGACAAGAGGCTTTGCTTCTCAAGAGTTTCTTCTCCTTTCAGTGCATATATTACCTGGAAATACACAATCTAAACAAAGCTTTCAAAAAATGGAATTTTCCCCAAAGATTTCCGACACTTTTCCTGTTTATTTTTGGTGTGTCTTTGCATTAGCTGAATCACCACAGTACAAAACTGGATGTCCTAACTTTGGTTTTCTCCTTCACGTCCCATGTCACAGCACACGAGGGCAATGCTTTGTTGTGTGTGTGAATGCATCACCACATGCTGGGTAATGCTCATGGTAACATTCCTTTGGCTTTTATTAAGAACAGTCAGCCTAGCAGCAAGGTGCGAAGCTATGGAATGGTTTCTCCTCAGTTTTGGGTAGGCAAATATATCCAAGTTAACATGTACCTTTAGGAACTTGTTTTTTTTATGCAACTGGCCTAGAACCTATTAGTTCACACATCATCAAATACAACTTTTCAAATGATTCACTTCTGAGTTGATATAGCATAATGCTAACCAGAAATCCCAGTAAACCTGCAGCAGTGATTTCAGCCTGTGTAAGAGAACCACATGTAAAATGCTGTAATTTGTGTTTTCTAACAATATAACACTTGTAATTTCCCAGAAAGTCAGATGATGCATTTCCGAAAGTCAATGCTTAAGGTAGAATAATTTCCTGAAAGAGATTTGGTCATTCAGCTTTCAGGATCTGAAGTAAAATCTATATAAAGCAGTCACTTAAGGGACAAAGCAGTAATCACTTATCACAGAACTGCATTGTTAAAGGTCACAGCACAGTGTGGTGTCCTGAGTGAGCTCACTGTGCTGGCATAAGCATGGCAGTGGTGTGCATGGATTTGGTGTTCCTTAGGTAAATCACTCCTTGTGCAGGAACCTGCCTGCCTAGCTGGGGGTCTGTTTGGATAACACAGTGGGCAGACCACCAGGTGAAGGAAGACTAGCATCCCCTCAGTCCAGGGAGATTTCTTGGGAGTCACAGCACAGCCAAGACTCCTCTGACCAGAGAGAAAACGATGACCTTGCAAAGGCTGTCCCCAGAGACAGCCTCTGTGCTGGCACAGCCCTCCTGCCTGGGCACCGGCTCCTTGCTGCTGGCAGAGGAGTTTCTATTTCAGGCACCCATTGCCTTAAGCAGTACAGGTGAGGGGCAGCACATTCACAGTCCAAAATAGAATAGCCTAAATTATTAATACATGTTTGTGCTACAGGCCAGCACACTATCCCTGAACTGTACGGCTCATGCCTTTCCTTCCTCCCGTCTTGAAAGCAGTCTGGTCTTTCCAGGGAGTAACTTCAGCTGATCCCTGCCGCCGGTGCCCAGTGCCTGCCTGTGCCACCTGGGAGCCGATGAGGTATGTGTGGAGCAGGGGAGCTGGAGCAAAGTGCACAGGATTGGTCTTCGGCTGTGTTTTCTGCTCTTGCTTCTGAGTCTCTGGCTGCTCAGGCGTGGGCTGTTGGCTAACAGGAGCCACAAAGCCCAGGAAGTAGTGGCAGGACACATCCCAGGCATCCCTGTTGGGGCACAGATCATGTGAAGGAAGGGGAGGACACTAAACAGTGCTGTCCCTGAAGAGCTCTGCCTTGGAAAGGAAAAGACTTCCTGAAATTCTCCAAGACACAAAACCTGCAGGTCTGCTGCTGCACCCTGCGAGGAGGGATATGTTCCCACAACCCGTGTATCCGCTTGCTTGTGCCTCTTCCTGAAGTCAGACATGCCCAAGGCCTGAGCGCTGTCCAGAGGACAGAGAAATGGCTCAGCAAGGTCTGCAGCCCGAACAGAGACAGATGTCTGCACAGGGGTCCCTTTCCTGCCCCTGTGGGTGGAGAGTGACCTTGGGAGAGACCACTCTGTGGCCTTAGGTGCTTGCCTGGAGTTTGCTCTGGGAAAGCCACAACCTTCCAGTGCTTGTGCCTGATGTCCTCACTTTGCCGAAGCCTAAAGGTACACAGACATGTCCCACATCCTCAGGTTCTACATTTCCTCTGACGTGTTGTGTGTGGCAGCCCTGAGATGGGGCTCTCAGGCGAGCTGTGGCTCTCAGGGCTTTGCTTGTCATCCTCCTGAAGACATGCTTACTTTCCAAATTTCCCGTCAGCAGGATGACCCAAATCCAATTTCACTGGTCAGAGAGCAGGGCCTTACAGGCTTGTAACAAAATGCATTGGTTAGAACCATACTCCTGGTAATAAACCCAGGATATGTCTCATTACTGGAACCATTTCCTTTGGTGGGCCAGGAGAAGCAAGAGCTGGCCTGCATTTCTGTGCTTGTAATGTATTCAGCTCCTTAGTCACAATAGGGAGGGATCTCTGTCCTGGTTTCTTGCCTGCCTTAGGGCGGGCTGGGGTAGGAAACCACATGTGGCTTGGAGTTTGCAGAAAGGTGACACCGTCCGCCTGGATTTCACTGGACCTGAGGAACAGGCAGGGTTGCTTTTCCCGTGGAGTCTGAAATTTTAATGACAGGGATTAAATTACGGAACTTCTCTGCTTACTTGTGTCAATACTACACTTTATACTGAGCCCAGGAAAAAGGGTAGGGGAAAAGTAAACACAGGAGACTTGGCTCCCAAATAATCTACAGGTGAGATAATGATTTCCTCAGCACTGAATTTGTGTCCTTCAAACCAAAGGCTTCAAATGGTATTTAGAAAGTTGTTTTTGTGTCCTGTTGCATATTCTTGGTCTGACATATCCATTAAAGCACCTGAGCTTTTTATTCCTGCATTTGGATCAGCTCACTCGATGCTTCCTGGCCTAGGTGCAGGTGCTTGGCAGAGCTTTGGTGCTGTGCCAGCATGCTGCGTAGGGAAACAAGGCTCTGCCCTCTCCATTATGATATGACTAAGCATGTGGAAAAGACTTTTCCAGCTGTCTCTGAGTTTGATGGATTTATTTTCCTCAGAGTTTCTGTAGGGCATGCAGGCATGGATCCCTGCTCCTGCAAAGCTCTGCTTCAGACTCAAACCCATATGTTTACTGCTGAATTTCAAGTATATACCTAAGTTTTTCTGAGTCTGGATTCTGCAAACTGCTTTCCA
The DNA here is from genome assembly GCF_000695815.1 of Acanthisitta chloris. Classification (NCBI taxonomy): domain Eukaryota; kingdom Metazoa; phylum Chordata; class Aves; order Passeriformes; family Acanthisittidae; genus Acanthisitta; species Acanthisitta chloris. The sequence continues at coordinate 5,228 of NW_008651293.1, forward strand.
TGGATCCACTTCTGCACAGAAGTGGAGTTTCACTGAGTTTATGGAAACAAAAGTGCCTCATCCCTTTAATGCTCACTGAGGATTTCCCCTGGGTACTCTCATTTGGCCTCTGAAGGGTTTCTCACTGTCCCTTGGCCTGTTACACATAGACTGTGGAGTGTCCCAGCCTTTGGAGGGGCTGGCAGTGTGGAGAAGCCAGGAAGGCTGTGCCATCCCCAGATGATGTCTCCTGAAGAAGCACGCCAGCTTCTTACATAAACACACCCCAGCCTGACAGCTTCCCAGAAAACAGTTAATTATTTAGCAGGAGTTACTGATTTAATGGTTACTTGTAGGAGTTGGATATTGACTTTAGGAAAAGCAGACAGGACCCTTTGGTACACAAAGGTCTGTGCTCATTGAAGGGATTTAGGAAAACCCTGATGGAAAATCTCTAACTGTTGCAGCATACGAGGCATTCAGATGACAGTCATATAGTAAAAATGATAGACAGGGAAAATCCATTGTCAAAAAATCCTGACAGATTTCCTCCTGCCAGAATCTCAAACTGTGTACAGGGGGAAAGAGATGGATTTATGTCTCTGGATGGAAAAAAAATCCAAAATAGAAAGAACCAGGATTGCATGTCCCATGATACCTTCCAAAAGGAAATGGTATGGAGGATGTGGAAATTTCATGGAGTAAAAATATCAACCCACTAAGGAGAGCTCAGACTACACTTGCGAAAGATTGAACTGCATGAAGAGGTTTATGGCACGTTGTGCAAGCCCATAACCTGCTGCCCTGGCCAAGATCTTTCTGTGAGGAGGTGTTACAGCTCAACTTGAGACCAGGCTAAGAAAGCAGAGATGGCTCACACCGTAAAAGCAGGAAAATCATCCCTCCGCTTCCCTGCCCTGTGTGCCGCGGAACAGAGATAAAGTGCTGCTTGTCTCAACTGCACTAAATCCCAGATAAGTGTTGTTTACTTCACCCCTCTCCAAGAGGAAAGGTCACTCGTGATCTCGGAGGAGCTGCAGCAATTTCCTCCTGGCAGTGTTCACCTCTGCCCCGGCGTGGTGGAGTTCCCGAGCCCCTGCTCCCCCCTTGGGTTGCCTGGCCCAGCCCAGACCTTGGGGGGACATGTGTTAACCCTTTCCTTGCCTGCTCGTGCCCCTCTGCCTTCCCTGGAGCTGGTTTTGAACACACAGGCAGAGTGTGCAGGGACTGAAATAGCAGTCAGGTGCTGACAGTCAGGCTTACAGAAACACTTCTGGTCCTAAGAAATGATGCACGGAGGGAAAAGTAAGGGTCATTTGTTTGTGCAAGTTACAGATGAAGTGTTCTCCCTCCTGAAATGAGAGTTTTCGTTTTCCTCTTGTCCTCTGCTCAGCTTTCTGGGGTTTATATTGCCATATATTTCACCTAAACTCTTTTTTTTACTCAACATTATGTTCATATTTTAATTTTCCTCTCACCTTGTGCTCGCTTTTTATCACTCAGAGAAACAATGATGAGGAAGGGAGCAGCTGGCTGGGATGGCCCTTAAGCTGGGCTTTGTTCACACCAAGGATGACCACTCAGATTGTCTTAACCCTGAGTGCAGTTTACTCTGAAAACCAGGCTTCATTGCATGGCTGTGTGACACCTTAGATTCTCCTTCTGAGGAGAAGATCTCAAATGCTTTTGTACATGAGAAAGAGAACAAAAATCCCTTCAAAATAAACCAGGAACACACAAAGCAACTGCTGGCCACTGATGCTACACACATTCTTCCTTTTTTCCTTCCTTTGCAAATGAACGACTGCAGAAAGCAGTGTAGTAATTACAGCCTGCAGAAATGGCTTGGGTTTTACTCCACAGACAAGCATGGCAAAAAAATAATAAAGAATTATTTTTACCAACACAGCTGGTGGTCAGATGAAATTATGTGGTTCGCTTTGAAACAATATTAAAAGAGAAATTTTAATTAACCTGTACCACTGAGTCAGAAGATAATATCTGATGCATCTAACAGGCCTACAGAGAAAATACGATAAAATAATTGTTTGCAATTAGATATATGCATTACAGACAATGTTGTAATTAAAATGTACTTTATGTCACAGGAGGTCCTTTATTATCAAAATAAGTTGTAGAAGGACTGGGGAAACAATATGATGATTATCCATCCTTCTGGAAAAAGAACTCAGAATTTGCCTATAGACCAAAATATTCCTGGATTTGGAGCAGATACCAGCACGGTCCAACAGCCAGACTCCTCTTTCCCAGTGCTGAGTCCATTTTGGGCACAGGTCACCCATTTCTTGCTGTGCTTGTCTTCCACAGTTCCCTGCCAGGCAGTGACATCCCTGTGCTGCCCTGTGGCTCCAGCCAGAAGCAGATGCTGTGCAGGTTGGAGGGAGGGCAAGATGCCACCAATCTCTTTGTTTCTTTCATTATTTGCTTGTTAGCTGCAGCTAACAATGGTAACATTTATTGGGGCTGACTTTTCATCCACTGTGGCCTTTCCAAAGCACTCAGACCATGAAAAGGTCCCAAAACAAGGGAAAATTACATTTGTACTTGGTTGATGGGAATGGCCCTGGGTAGTGGCTGATCCGGTGGGAGGTCTGCCCCTCTGTAGATGGGGTTTCACCTCGGGAGTGCTAGGTGATGCCAAGCATGTCACCCATCACTTTCAGAGTCCCCTCTGTCTTGGCCTCGCTGGAAGCCAGTCCTTGTGGCTCACAGGAAACGGTGTCACGTTGGCTCCCAGTGCCGGCTGCTCGCTCCAGGGCCTGACCTCATCGCTGCTAATGAAGGCTTTGGCAAACTTCTCCATCTGATTAACACTTCCCTGTTGAGAGCTGCCGCACTGTAGTCAAGGGGGTGGTTTGATGTTTCTCAGGCCTTTCCTCATATCCATATTTTGGATTTATGCCCCCACACTTGTAAAATGCCTCTGATATCAATGCCGTTACTTAAGTCCAGGCACAGAACTCATTTACACAATACACCTTATCCTAGGGACACGTCCTTCTGGGAAGGGTACAGAGCAGACATCAACCATGATGGAGTTAACATTTCTTTATGGAAATATTTATTTCTTCAAATCATAAATAATAAGGAAAATTGCTGCAAAATGTATTAAACTGAAGGAAAGGCTCGAGGGGAGAACAATACCCCCCCAGTATATCATCAGCTGCGTCTTTATCTCCCCTACACTCCTCCACTTCCCCCTTTTCAAGTGAACAAAGAGAATGTGCCAAAGCTGCTCTGGGATTTCAATGAAAAATAATGAGAATTCATTGCTAATTAGGGCTCCAATTAAATAAACTGATCTTTGTAGGGACACTGTTAATGAACTTGTAAATTGCAGCTGCAGACTTGCACCCCTATAAACGTTCCCTGGGTTGATTCCATGTGTGTGTGTGGAGGAGCGTTGAGCAAAGGCTGCTGGTGGGTGCACAGGGACAGCAGGCATGGCCCAGCAATCCCTGCCACGCTCACCACTTCGGGGATATGAGTGGCATCTTGGTGCTGCCGGCATGTGGTGCAGCAGTGGGTGCAGGGACAGCAGTGTCAACGGATGCTCTCTCCATGGCGCTGGGTCTGTGCAGTGTTGCAGTGAGGCACAGACTCTGATGCTGTTCACACACGAAGACCTTTATTTTTTCTACCAGCTAGCTTTTGTACAGCTCCCTAGTACTTTTACATCATGCATCCTCCCACATATTTGTCTGCCCATAATTCCTCTTTCTTATCTCTTCGCTTGCTTGATATCTACAGTCCTCAGCAACAGTCGTCACATTTCTTCTCCATGTCCTCTTTCCAGGTGCTGTTTGCACTTACTGCTCCCACGGTTTCTTGCTGACCAAAGCAAGCACATCGTGGCACTCATCCAGTGACAGAGGGTCTACTCCCACAGTGCAGGATGGCAAGTTTGCCCTTCCTACCACAGCCTCACCATCCTTGCTCACCAGGACTGCTGGAAAAGCACAGTGCAGCTTGCATGGCCATATCCCTGTGTGGGACAGTGATGGTGATGGCCTTGGTGCCCAGAGCTGATGGTGGTGGCCTCGGTGCCCAGAGCTATCAACAGCGCTTGGGCAGTGGGAAATGGCAAGGCTTAATATGGGAAATCGCTGAAGGCTAAGCTGAAGGTTTAGATCAGGATGGCATTTGTCTCACAAAGAATTTGGCTTTGTGAAAATGAAGAATGGTAATTCCTTATGTAGTTTTGATCAGTCTTAATCTAATTAGAAACCCCTTTATTTGTTCATGTAGGACATTGTTGGGAGTAGTAGGCAGTCACAGGTACTCAGGTTAAGTGTGGATGTGTGACTGCATCCTTGTTTGTGACAGCAAACCGCCAAGTTGTGTAGATCTGCACCTTTATACATTCTCAGGGCATTTTAATCAGGATAAATGGCGCCACGACCTTCCTCCACAGTGCTTGTGATTTCTGACAGCGTGGTCTGTGTGTGGTGTGGGAAGGAGGAACCTGCAGGGAACTAAGTGAGAACGTAAATGTGCTGGGGGAAAAATCCTGTTCCTTTTGTCCAGCTGCTGATTCAGGTAAAAGCAAACAGAGCAAAACCTGTCCATGCTGGGAGTCCCACAGCCATACAGCAAAGCCCTCTTGCCTGATCCTCCCTCGATCTTGGCTCTCCAGCACTTGGAGGAAGCACATCCCTGTGGTATTTTGTGTTCTCTCTCCCAGGAGAATGGTGTGAAACCATTGGAGGACAATCAGCAGGGGATCTAAAACACTCCTGAAACCTAATCAGAGGTTGAAGATGGCAAAACACAGATAAAGCTCATGTTAATTGTACACATTTTCCTATGAACTAACAATGAAACAGGAACCCACACAAGTGGGTCATGTTGGCAGGTGCTTCTGGAGATCATCTAGTCCAACCCCTGCTCAGGCAGGGTCAGCAGCTAGCTCAGGACTGTGCCTGGTTGGCTTTGGAATATACCCAAGGATGAAGACTGCACAGCACCTACAGCCAACTTGGACCAGTGTCTGACCACCAGAAAAAAGGGGCTTTGTATGCTTAACTGGAATTTCTGTATTGCAGTTTGTGTGTTTTCCTCTTTGATGGGGGTTTGAAGAAAAAGTACAGAGTGACAAGAATGAAGTGCTACATGAATATCAGGGGTGCAGGAGGGAAGTGAAACATTTCATCCTTGTTCTGGTATTAATTTTTTCTGTTTCATCCAAATGCATAGGTTTTATTACAGGAAGTGTGTCACAGCTGATGAGATCCATAATGGAGCCATCCAGGGGCATCTCTGAACATGCACTTTTCCCACATATAAAAATGTACCTGAAATTTTGAAAGATGGAATACTCATTTGCCATTTTAAAAAGAAAATGGAGAGTACAAGAGAGGGAGGCTTGTGGAGCTGTAAGGCTTCACAGGAAACTGAGGGAAAAGCACATGTACGTTTAGAATGATGTTGACATTTCTGAAATCAGAGATATGGTGTTTTATCTAAATTACACCAAAGCCCTTCAAGATAATGTGCTGCGTAATAGCTGCAGTTTTAGACACTATTTCATTTTCAATTTTCTGTACAAAAAACATGATTCTTATCCACAATTCCAGTTCAGTGTTTGACAAATTATTAGCATACACTGCTCAGCTGCACCTAAAAAAAAAAGTATTTGAGAAGGCTCCATTTCCCCCATGCCCTCCACTGGCGTTTCCAGTGTTCTATTTACCCAGAAAGCCGGCAGAGGGGGCAAAGCCCAGGGTTGGGGAGTGGTAGGTGCTGTGGGTGCCTCTCTCCTCCTCTCACGTGCACTCACTGTAAGTGTATTTATACACAGAGCCTTGTTCAGTGGTGCCACTCACTCCAGCAAGGTGGGGTATGCTCCATTTCCCCCATGCCCTCCACTGGCGTTTCCAGTGTTCTATTTACCCAGAAAGCCGGCAGAGGGGGCAAAGCCCAGGGTTGGGGAGTGGTAGGTGCTGTGGGTGCCTCTCTCCTCCTCTCACGTGCACTCACTGTAAGTGTATTTATACACAGAGCCTTGTTCAGTGGTGCCACTCACTCCAGCAAGGTGGGGTATCCTGCAGTGTGAGCCATGAATCCCTCCTGGTGTGTCCTGACTGCTGGGGCTGGGAGAAAGAGGGACCCCCAGACCTGCTGAATGCTATTATCCTCCTCGGTAATTTGCTCGTGTACACAGGATGCACAGGCAGATTGTGGTACTTTGAGGGGTCCTAAAGCACCACAGAGCAGAGGAGTTAGGGTTGATGGGAGAAGACCCTCAAGAGCTACTCAGGAGCCTCTGGAGAAGTTGTTTTGGTGCTTAAAAAGAAGTCCTGAGCAGCTGACTTTGCAGCCCTGTGCCAGCTGTTCTCTGTGGTACTGACCATGCATGCTCGTGCTTGGCATGTGCTGGCAGCTCTGGCCTCACATTACAGAGGTGTTTCCTTCTCTTTGACAGTTGAAAAGGTATAAATCCTTTTGACACCCACTTGGTATCAGTGGTGATGCTGCCGGCATGGTCTTGTCTTCTCCTGGAAGCAAAGCACCATGAGCTCTGTAGTGCAGGATACAGGTGAACCTCACCTGTATCCGCAGGGTCGTGGGAAGTTCCTGCAATACTGTTTTGACACAGGGTTCCTGGTGCTGGGGGGTGTAAGAGATAAAAAGACTACCTGTCTTCAGAGAGCTTCCTGTTTCCCTGTGGGTAATCCAAGGGAACCAGCATGTGCTGGAGCAGGACGTCCTTGGAGGGGCAGTGAGACAGTTTGATCCTCCTCAAGTGCCTTGGCCCAATGATCTTGTTTCAGCACTACTTGACCAATATTCTAGAAAAGTTTATCAGTGTGGGAAAGTTATACCCTAACTTTGTGTGCTGGAGTACGTTTGCAGACATTCTTTATGAAAGTGGTGCTGAGTAACGGGACCTGGAGCTCCAAGTCAGAGATTCTGTTTAACTCCTAGGCAAACAGCAAGCTATCCTGACAGCGTTGGCATGGGTCTGCAGATAAGTTAGATGGCAGATGCCATGGGTTTATCCGCAAGGCAGCATTATCCACTCACATCCCTGTGTGTGATGGGATGGAGAGCCTGCTCCCTCTACAGGGAGCTCCCACTTCAGCTGCAGGGATTTTTCCTCAGTGTAGACATAGGAAAACTCCTTTCTCCTGAGAAGTCTGTCCCAAGATGCCAATGGACAAAATATGGAAATATGTTATTTTTTGTATATATGCTTACAAGTGAGTAATCCTCAATAACCTTTGTGTGTAGTCCCAGGGATGGAGGTGGAGTCCCAGCCCCTAAGCAGCTGGGATCTGCAGAGTGGGAGCAGATCACAGCATACCTTGTCATTATCCAGGGAAGGAGGGTTTTCATGACAACCATAAAGCACCAAAATATAAATTAAACTCTGTTAGGAAATGAAATTCAGAGAACAGAAATAGTTTCCTTGGCAAGCCAAGAATAATGCTGACAACACTTGGACTGGTTGCTAAGTGAGGGGGCAGAGCAAGGAAAGGGCTGTGATTATTGTTGCTGCCTTAACAAATATATGCATTAAAGGTAATGAAACCATACTTTTAAACTACATAGGATTTTTTTGTTTGAAAACAGAGTAAGGGAACCGAGAGTCAGAGAAGCCTTGTTATGCATCTTGGAGGTAATCTGTCCAAGATCAAAATAAATGTGTTTGTTTCAGCTGGTCCCCAGGAATGAATATATATATAAGTTCCTGTAAATGTGCCAGGGGTTTCTGAGCAAGGTTCAACTCGGTGCCTGTGCTCTGGCAATGCCAGCGTGGCATCAGGAGGGGGAACTGTTGTAAGGAACAGCTCACTGCTGGCTCACAGGCAGTGCAAGGGAAAGGCTTTCATTAATCCTGGAGGCAAAGCTTCCCTCAGACTGTGCTGGGTGTGGGATTAGCCCTGCAAAGTGCCTGCTGGAGGAGACAGAAGGAAATGGGAATTGCTGTGTTTTAGTCCTAGTTGTAAATGATTTACAGTATTTATTTGTCTTCAGCCAGTGTTAAGATCCATGGCTGGAAAAGTGCTGTATGTGTGTTAAATAGTTATGGAAAATGCTTAGGCCACAACTGATGCAAGATGGCCCAAATCTGGTTTATGCACAAAAGCCATGTTGCCATACACAGCCAGGGCATAGCAGAGGTGCTTTTCAGTGGGGGTTACTGTCTGAATTAAGGGAGCTGCTGTTTTGGGACAGATATTGCTTTCAATAAGCACGACAGGGCAGAGACCCCTGCGACTTTCCTCAAAGCTGCACTGCATGCTGGAGCCATCCTTAGGAAAGGATGTTAAAGGTGTCAGTCCTTCTGAGCCAGGCTGGCTCACAGTCTTGGATGCAAACTTGGAGTAAAAATACAGCTGGTTTGCTTGTGAAAGCTTCTCTATCCCAGTTTGTGTTGTGATGTCCTGAAAATAGTTCTGTGGTGACAGAGGCAGTCCTTGTGTTCCCCTTGCAGACTTCCCTACTTGCTTGTACAGACTTCCCCTCCTGCTTGTTCCGGATCCCCTTGCTCCCCAGCTCACTGGAGTTTGCTTTTACACACACCTCATTTTAGGGATAGGTTGTGCTTAAACATACCTCTCTGCTTAGTAAAAGGTACTGCCCTAAAATACAGTGCAGAATCAGGTGCCAGAAGATGGTCAGGGAGGAGCTGGGGGTGTTTAAGCTGCATCCATCCTTGCAGCATCACAGAAATAAAAACTGCAGGGGAAAAAAATCTCTGGGGAAAAGATAAATCTGAGGTTTGAGTTCAGTCAGGTCCTACCCTTATATGTAGCACACATTGGCCTGAGGCCTTTCTTCAGCATAGGCTGGAAGGTTATTTTGAATAGTTTGGCTTTGACATGCAGCAAAGAACTTTGTGTTTAGGCTTGTAGGACAGTGAGCTAACAGCTGGACAGGAGTATGTTAATATTTAGATTGGTCTCTCAAAGAAACCAACCTGGGCAAAGCCAGACTCCTGTTTGTGTCACAGAGTTCTGGAGAACACTTCTCTGGAGAGTTTGTGCCAATCTTGGGATAAACAATCAATTTGCTGCTGTCCTTAGGAAAAGGAGAGTCATAACTGGTTAGTGAAATGATTAACCCCCACAGAGAACTTTGCAAAATTAGATCTCTCCTGGGCCATTAGGCCAGACACTTGTGCAGCCAGAAAGCTATAAAAGTGACTTGTAGTGTAAAAGATGATACTCTTAACTACCTGCTATAGCTGGTACCCCTGTAGTATACACTATAATTTGAATTACTATTCGGTTTTCTGTCTTACAGTTGCTGGCAGCTCCTGCATAGAACCCTTGTTTTCATGTTTATTTGCATGTTTAATTACTCTATAATAGCACAATAATTACCATGTAGCTACAGAGGAATTACATGGTTGTCTGTACTCTCTAAACCAGTGTCAACCTCATCTGCAAACAAATAATTATGCAGCTAACATACCTGTTTAGCTTCCACAGGAATTAGCAGAGGAACAGGAGAAAACATGCAGATGCTGGTTTTGTAATTAATTATTTATAATTTTTTTATAAATAATGTGCAAAATTTGTTAGTTCCCGGATTGCTTTTCCTACCACAATGTTAGGTAACACAAAGTGGAACCAGGGAAAATTCTGCCATGGAATTAAACCTGCTGGAGCTGCCTCTGAGTTCTGGAACCAGAAGCATTGTTATTTCAGAGCCCGTTAGTTCGGCAGCTGCAGGTTGTGGTCAAACAAATGAAAGTATTTCCAAACAACTCCCCATGTGCTCTGGCTGCAGCTCTGAATCCTGGGGCCTCTCCATGAAGCCGGGCGGAAAGCCACGAGGTGGCAATGTGCACCAGGAAATAAAACTGCTCCCACCTGCCCGGCACTCCTAAGACTTCAGTTACTCAGCCTTCAGATCTGGCTGTATGGACACTTACAGGCCGCTTACAGGAACTGGAGTCGGATTTCAAGCACCTTTTCAATTTTGAGGATGTAAATTTGTTTTTCCATGACAAAAAAAACCCACCCTGCAAGGGTGAACATCTTCTCCTGTGATGTTTCATGAGGGTGGGTGTCTTCAGTAAGCTTGTGCGTTTGCTTTAGGTTCAAATGCTCCCTGTGCACTATCTGGAAAACATGTTGCCTCCTGTTTTCCCTTTTCTCCCTGGGGATCTCTTCCCCCGCAGCTGATTTCTGTACATCCAGTGTTGCTGATGCTCTGGGTATGTGACACAGAAGGAGCATTCCAGCTTCTGACTCAATGACTCCTTTCCTCCACTTTTCCCTGGCTTTGGTGGGGAATGTTTCCAGACTGGAACCCATGGTGAAGGAAGGACTGCATTTCTTGGGTGCAGCAGGACCTACTGATGTGCTGTCCAAGCAACAGTGTACTGGTGATGGAGGCAAACTGGTTTTATCCAACACAAATCAAGTGGCAAGTCTGGATTATCCCCAGGGATGCTGGGAAACTAAATCCACATGATGCTTCCTCCAAAAGGGTATCAAGTTTGTTTCTTGTTTTATTGTTTTGGGGAGGGCAAAATGGGGTAAATTCAAGGGAATTTTAGGTTCTCCTGGCACTGTAGGACTGGCATGTGCCCAGATGTGCCTGCTGCAGCACCTGGCACAGGGGAGAGACATGGGATCCTGGTGGGATCCTGGTGGAATCCTGGTGGGGTGATGGGGCGAGTCAGAGCAGCTTGCCCATGGGCCACTGTCCTTGCACAGGGTCTGCTGGCCACTGGCCATCCACTGCACTAGCCATATCCTGAGGAGTACTAGGCACGTCCTGAGGAGCACTACCCACAAACCCCTTGCTGTCAGTGCGTCCAACGCAGACCTAATTCATACTCTTCTCTCTGAGTGAAGGAGGATACTTGGCTCCCTGGTTTGGTTTTTTGTTTTGGGGTTGGTTTTTTTTTATGAAGTCAACTCATTTATTTGCTCTTCAAAAAGCCTCTTTACAGCCCCTTCAGGACCAGCGGCGTGTGGCTGTGGGATGGGAGGCTGCTCCAGGGCTGCATGCTGTGCCAGGACAGCTCTCCAGCAGTGGGACTGTCAGCAGTCCAACACTGCAAATCCCCATCCAGGGGAGCAAAACTCAGAATTTGACTGTTACTCGTGTTCTTGCAGCCCAGCCTAAAGAATTAAGACATGTTGGTGCAGTGCAAGGGGAATGTTAATCTGGTAGAACAAATGCTGTGAATTGTCACGTGTTTGGTAGTCTGGGGGCCGCTGATTACCCTCCTCTCCCCCCGAACTCCGGAACTCTTTGCCCAAAGAAGCCCTGGCTGTACTGCCCGTAGGCACCAGATGGCATCACGGCGGAGCGCTGCGAGCTGGCAGCGAGCAGAGGCAGGAGGAAGCTCGGCTTTGAGTTTTTCTGGGCACGGTTCCAGGCAATAATATCTTTTCCTACCAGTTGTGAAGGAGCTGAACTTTGGTTTGCATGAGAAGCTTAAAAAAGCAACTGTTTAAAAACTTGAATCCCTTCTCTAGCTTGCATGGTGCTTGAGGTAGTGCAAGGCTTCCAAGTGGTCATGGGTTGCGTGTGGAGGGGCAGCTTGTGAGAATCAATGTTCCCTGAGCCTGATGGGGCTTGGTGTGGAGCTGGGGCTTTCCCAAAGGGGCTTAGAGTCAGGGTCACTGCCTACATCACTGACAGCATGAGGCAAGCAGGGCTCTAAGGACATTACAGTACGTCTTGGCTGTGAGGAGAGCAGGAGCAAACGCCTCAGAGCAACACTGAGCACAGTTTGTACAAAGCTCTGACCAATGTTGCAGAGTCTTGTTGGCACATCTTCCACATCCAGCTCCAGCCAACTTCTGCAGGTGGTTCAGCCCCTCTGGCCATTATGTCATGGTTTTCAAAATGTTTCTCTTTTGCTGTTTGAATGTTTTTATGTGTAGTTGCAAAGCTTTGGAAATCCAAGGTGGTGTTCCCCAGAAAGCATTGAAGTATGGGGTTTTTCTTCTGTGGAACAAGTCATCCCTTTAATTTTGTCTCTCTAAAGATGATACTAGTGCAAAGCTCTGATTCTCTCCTCACAGCCCCTTGGCAGGGGCAGGTAAAGGGGAGTGAAGCTGCACACTGCCAACGCATCCCTGAGCTTTAAGCCACTTGATTTGAAACAATTGGTTTTTCTGTGGGTTGATAAGGGCTCAGTTCAGCAAAGGAACAAACAGCAGAGCTGATGTTCTCTCACACACAGTTGTGTCCTGCGAGAGGAAAGCGAGCTTCAGCAGCACAGATGATTTCCAAATGAATCGCAGGACTGGGTGGGGAAGTCAGAGGTGCTTTGCTGAAGAATAGAGCCCGTAGTGTAGTGTCTGCACTGCAACACTGCTCCCCTTCTGTCCGTCTGTCTGTAGCTCTTTGTTATGTCAACATCTGTAGCTGTGAGTAAATAGCATAAGGGCAGAATGCATCTTGTGCTCTGCCGCAGCGCCGGCTGGGTGCGGGCCAGATGCTGGCAGGAACTGTGCCACCTCTGTCTGCAGCGAGCGGCTGTGGAGAAAATGCATGGATAGGGCTCCCAAACCCCTCGGTTATGATGAATGATATTGCTCAGTGCTTCATTGACTGGCTCCTCAGCCTGGGCAAACCGGAACAGTCCCTTCTGGGGAAGGGCTGGATTGCTGGAGCTGAGCACCTGAGGCAGTAAGCACTACAGGACACGAGTACTTGTCTGGTTAATATAGGAAACATTCCTCCTTTCTTTTGTCAATCCTCACCAGATATCTTCTGGGCTGTGCTGATTCTGTTTATAAAAATTGTAAATATTTATGACTGTATAAATACACAGAACTGCTAGAAGAACTCATTTTATCAAGAAGGACTTTAACATCCTGCTCTACCTGCCTAGTGCCACTGCTTGCTCTCAGCCAGTTCCAGGCAGAGTGGCTGCAGAGGTGGTGTCGGAGTAAAGGAACTCAGCTATCTGTGTGGAGCTGGGTGGTCAGGGAAAGGGAGGCTGAGGATCAGAGGCTGTGAGGGGTGAGCAGGGCTTTCACAGGCCCCAGAGATGCAGCGTGGAAGATTGACAGCGAGGTGCTCACTGGCTCAGCAGCTCCCAGGGACCAGCTAAATGTCACCAGCTGCAGAAGGGACACAGTCCAGGCAGACACCTTCCCCAAGTGGTCTGCTGGCTGGGAGCAGCCAGACAGTGCTGTCACCAGTCCTCTTGGCATTTCCCTGCTCAGGGAGCCGCTAATGAGGAGGAGATCATCCGTGTCAGTGCAAGCTCAGAGCACACTCCTTCCAGAGGAAAAATAAGGTCACAGCTACTTGTCAAGGAAATATTGTTGTAAACTATTAGTTAGGCTGCAAGAGTAAGCTATGGAAGTTGTGTGTCATTTTTCTTCTCTGTTTGGCTGCTGCTGTATCTGAAACCACTTTCCCTGGAGCTGTCAGGCAGCTTGTTCTGTGCAGGGTGTGCCTTCCCTGGGTCCTGCTGTGTTGGAACTGTTCTGCTTTCCAGGCTCGGCATATCTCCTATGGGAGTTCACCTTCCAGGTGGGTTTGTGTATTTGCAGCATCCCAAGGCTGTCAGGACAACCCTGGTGTGGTGCGAGGTGCCATGCAGGTGTATAGTGTGAGCCAGCTGACCCTGGAGTGCTCAGGAACTCCTTGGGCACAGGGCAGGCAGGATCCCAGGGATTCACCTGGGACCAGGCAGCAGTTCTGGGCATAGAAATTAAATCCAATGTTGCTGGCACAGGCTAAGGGCTGGAAACATGTTCAGGACAAGTTTTATTTAGACCTGTGATCAAAATGTGCCCCGGAGCTGCCTTTGAACAGAACCACAGTGCCAGTGGCTAGGAGGCTGTGGAGGCTCTGGGCTGCTCAGGTAAGCATCGTGTTCCACACATTGAGGGGCATATTTGTATCACAGGTCACAGAATTTGAGTCAGCTGTGCCACCACGGGCTGGGGTATCCTGTCCTGCCCTGCACGACCTGCCCCTCATGAGGGTCCATGTTGTGCCTTGCGGTCTCAGCTGTGCTGCCGTGGTGCATGGCTGGAGGAGAGGGCACTAGCCTTAAGGAGATGTGTCTGAGTAAATATACTCGTGTTCCACTATTTACAGAACACTTGATTATTTTTGATGGCTAATTAGTGTTCTCTGATGTTTTTACATTGATCTGATACATGCTACAAAAGACTGTGCAGGTGGGATAGGGTTTCCTTCACTTTGGATGAAGCCTTTACCTGTCTTTGTTCTGGTGTGCTCAGAAGCACTGCAGCAGCCCCACTAACCATTCTCTTGGTCGCAGCTGATTTTTTCCTCTTTTGGAGGCTTGACAGTAGATTTTGCTTCCATTGAGCATAAGGGGAAAACTTAAAAGCACAGAGGACCGTAAAGAATCTCATTTCACTGGAAGGCTGGATGCCTAATTGCCCTTTGTGCCATTAAAAAAATCTCCCCATATGTGTTTTGTTTTGTTTGTGGGCTTTTCCCTCCCCACACGGGCAAAAATCGATTGATCAATGTTTGTGACAAAGTTATGAACAAACGTCTCCGGGCTCTTTGCTGCATTGATGTCAGTGTAGTGTGTTCTCCTTGCTAACAAAATTAGTTGCAAAGTCAGCAGGAGGCCTGGAGAACAGAGCGTGGGGTTTGTTTGCATAGCACACAGGCTGGCTGCTGCTTAAATAACAAACCCTGCCTTGCTGTGCGCAAATCTGAGACGGGGCTGGGTTTTGGTTTTGTTTTAGGAATTGTTGTTTGAATAAGAGGTCATTTACTGCCTTACTGAGGGGAAAACCAACAGTGTAAATGCACAGTGGTGTGCTGCACACTGGGGGTTTTCAGTGGGTCCACAAAGGAGATGGTGTATGGGAGCTGTAAACAGCCCTGCACACCATGTGTGAGCAGGTGGCTGTCACTGTGGGTGCCAGCCAGGGTGTGTGGAGTGCTCACACCTCCATGGCACCCATTGTCACAGAGATATGGGGTGTGTGGGGTGCTCACACCTCCATGGAACCCATTGTCACAGAGATATGGGGTGTGTGGAGTGCTCACACCTCCATGGCACCCATTGTCACAGAGATACGGGGTGGTCAGCTCCCTCAAGGGACCCCAGTCACACTACACTTGTACAACCAGGTGCCTGGACATGGTCAGGCTGGGCAGACAGCTCCATTTTAGCTGCCAGTGGATCCAAAGCTGACTGTCCCCTGCCAGCACAGGACCTGAACATCACTCAGAGGGGCTGTGCTGGGGCAGAGGTGTATCCATGCTCTCTCCAGAGCCCCCACTATGGGTGCTGCCCTGCTTGTAGCAAGGCAGGAAAGCAAAAAGGGTCATGCATCCCTGTGCATGGTGTGCAGAGCAGAACCTGCCTCGGGAGGCCTCAGAGGTGGCTCCCTGGCAGCCCTGTGCCTGCTGTTCACTACCAGATTGGTTGTGATGAGCCTCTTATCTCCTGCACTCCTACTGCCTTTATCTTTCTCTTCTCCTGCTAAATTTCAGCCTTTAAGTCTTGCACTATTACTAAGCCGTCTAACGTTTTGCTTCACTTACCTTCAATATTTTTACACATTGTTTCTAATGTATGGAAACAAACGTGTGCTGGGGACACTGTCACAAAATGCCATTATCGCTTCCTCCCACCTCTTTCTCCCATGTTTCTTGTGTTTCTGTTGTAACAGCAGGAACTCAAAATGTGCCAAATGAAGAGATATAATTTTAATTTATGGGAGTTCTTAAAAGGCTCCTTTAGGTTCAGATTAAACCCTACTGCAGGTTCAAGGGAAAGTTTAAGAAAATCAATTTTCCCAGGCTAAAAAGAGCAAATCCACTGCAGTGTATATAGCGCCCTTTGTTACTGGAATCAATAGCTCTGTTCCCAGGGCTGAATAATCACTTTTTTATATAATGTTAGTACACACACAGACTTATCTCCTCCAGACTTTGTTGTTGAACCTGCAGTAAAATATTTTTGACCGTTAACAGTTTCTTGCTCTTATCCTTGTTTAATTTTGCTATGTGTCTGAGACTTGCTCTGAGCTTGAAATGGGGTGATTATTCCCTGCTGTGGCACTGGCATGGAGTATAGAAATGTTTCAAATTAATCTTTTGCCAAGAAATCGTAAGAAGTGTCAAGCATGACAGTAGCTAAACGCAGCACCATTTGCTTCTGGTTTTGCTGGGAATATTTTCAAACTCCCCGTTCTAGAGTGCTGGAGTGAGAGGACATGTGCCTGTCATGGGCAGGAGCTGTGTCCTGAAAGCAAATGTGCGCGAGGAAGAGCTGATTGCTCCTGTCCTGCCCTAGGTCAGGACAGTATTTCTTCTAGTGCTGTGTGGGCTGCAGGTGCAGTGAGCAGCTATGTCCCCCTTGCCGTCGGCAGGAGGAGGGATTTTCTTCCCAGACATTCCCACCCCTAGATGGGGATGGGAGCATTCAAATGAGCAGAGGTTACGGACCCGTAGCCGGGCGGATGTGTAGGTACCTGTGTGTTAGAAGTGTGACAGGAGGACACTCTGGCAGGAGGGTTTTAATATCTTTAATGGTTCTGCTGTCTTAATTAGGATATTGCAAATCGTCTTGCGAGGACACGATCCCTCCGAGAGCCAGGCAGGACCTGCCTCGGAAAGGCTGACTGGAACAAAGGGGTTTGCTGGTTTGTTTCAGTAATTCAGACTTATTTCCTCTTTGTGTTTTAAGCATCCCCTTTTCCACTTACCAACAGTTACATTATTAGAAAGGCATTTTGAGGCGGTGGTGAGTGCGGTAGCGGTTGTCACAGATAATAGTTTGACATTTCAGATCACCCACAACTAATCAGTCGGACGTGGCAGCACATCGGAGGGAGCCATTAGGGATGTGTGGCTGCCAGTCGCCCTCTCTGCTGGGGCACGTGGCAGAAGAAAAAGGGCTTCTGCAGGGCTAGGGAGCATCCAGCCAGAAGGGCATCAGCCATGTGCCCTGCTCTGGGATGGAGGTGTGGGAAGCACCCAGGCTTCCCTGCCATCAAGGCACTCACTCTGTCTCCTGAAGAACTGGAGTTGTGGAGACCTTCCACTCAAAACAATCTGTGGCCAGTGGTTTCCACGGCTGCCTGCCTTTCTGAAAGCTCAGGGATGTCCAAAGAACTGTTTCCAGCTTCTGAAATCCTCCAGTGTCCAGGCCTGGGAGCCCAAAACAAAGAACAAAAAGGAAGAAGTAACTGTCTTGCTTCTCAGGCTTCTTGCATGGCAGAGTTGCTCAGGATATTTCTTAAAGCATTTGAACTTGTGGACTGCTGAGGAAACAAGATTTCTGCTCAGGTGCTAGCCAGGCTTGGCATCTGCAGCCAAGTAGGGAAGAGCTGGGTGCCCTTTGGAAGCCATCTGGGCAATGGGGCTCTGCCTCAGGGTCTGGCATGTAACTCTGCGGGCTCTGATTTTGTCTGGGATGGGGGCTGTGACAGACACCTTGTTCTGCAGACTGCAGGGCTTCTACAAGGCTTTGCCTTTCAGAAGCTTTGCTGCTGCAGAGCCCAAAACATGCTGAATTGGCAGAGAAAGATGCAGGTGAGGTCACTGCTAATCTCCACTTAAACCTTCAAATGATTGAAGTATCCAGTCTTAGCAATGGCATGAAGAAGTCAATGTTGAGTGTGGTTCCTCCAGTGCCCACTTAAAGATAATGTGTTTTCATGGACACAGTTCAGCATATAAAAGACAAGTTTCCACCTGGTTACAGCACCTTGGAGTAAATGATGAGTGCTAGGACTCTTTTTTTTGCTTTATTTTTTTCCCTCTTCAGAAACAGTGAAATCAAAGTTGTTTACTATGGCTGGTGCTCCTGTTACTACACATTTGCTCAGCACCTGGTTGAGGTTATTGGAGAGAAGGTGCCAGGTGTTTGCAGAGCTGACCTGATGTCACATACAGGCTTTGTCCCCAAGGCTGCCCAAACCTGTTACACATGAGACCTGAGGGCTGTATCCACCCATGGACATATATTCTATAACACACAGCATTTGCCTGCTCCAAACAGGGAGATGTTGCCATGCTACCTGCCTTATGTGTTCCAGATACATCAAAACTCTCCAGTGCACAAAGTTCAGAGGCTTTCGGAGCTCTGGCTGGAAAAAGGAAACTGGTGCTGAATGCTGAGGATGTGAGGAGTGAAGATCTCTAGTGTAGCTGGTGATAAATCCATTCTAGGGTGTCCCAGCATGTCCTGTTCCATCACCAGGAGGATGCCTGGATGTCTGAACCATTTTTGACAGCACCTTGTTATTCAGAGCAGTTCTCCCTTATGTATGCCCTAGGGAAACAACTTGTTAGGGAGTGGGCAAAACCCCAGTGTGTCACTGTGAGTTTGTGCTGCTCCCATGCTCCTTTGCCAACACCTCCAGCTAATGGAAACACTTCTCCTTCTTTGCTGCCCTTCCATAACTGCTCGAGTTCTGGGGAAAGAACAAGGAGAAAGCATGAACGAAACATCTTTGTTTTCTGGGATTTCTCCTCATCGGCTTAATTGCAATAACATTTATATCACATAATATAGTGCAGCAGGGTTGTAATTTTCCTATCATCCAAATTGCAGGCTGAAAATGGTGTTACGAAAGGACTGTAGAGACTGAATTGCTGCTTTCAAAATGACTCCTGTTAACTGACAATGTGACCGGCAAATGGCTCCCAAAGGCAGGATGGCTGGGAGCAGCTCAGCAAGCTCCAGCGTGGTGAGGTTGAGCATGGCTCGGCACACACTGAATAAAACATTTGTACTTAAAAGCAACTGTCTCTTCTAACACGCCTGCTCCTCGCAGGCACTGGAAAACAGGGATGATTTGATATGCCCAGTCCTGTGTCTGCTTGTTACTGAAGGAAATGCAATTAAGAGGCACTTCTGGAATTCAGTTCCCACTATTATTTGTGAATGGTTTTGTGTCCCTGCAAGCCACATCAGCTTCACCTGTTTTTTGGCTTTCCTGTGGCTGTGGTTTCAGTGGTGTTGGTGTGGAATGCAAGGGGCTGCTTCACCGGAGCTGCACAGCCAGTCGGATGTGTTACGGACTCATTTGCATAATTTAGGTCCTTGATGAAACACCAGTGCTTCAGCTCTGACCTCTGAAATCCCCATCTGCCTCAGGAAGCAGTGAGAAATGGGCTGAAAACTGCTTGGACATTGGTCATATATTCTTCTACTTAAATATTTGATTACAAGAAGGATATGGGAGTCCAAACAACAGCAGTTCAGAGGGTTCACCCAAATTAATCATGCCTGGACACAGGGCATTCAGAATGGGTCCATGCTTGCAGAAAAGTGTTTTTATGGAGTTAAAATTAGCAGCTTCTGGCTGGGGTTAGGATGTTTAATTTTTGACACTTTGGCTGCTAACAGGGTTTTGCTTAGTTTTAGAAGCACAGGTGCTGCAAAGCTGGCTTTTTAAAAAGGAACTGAACCTCAGCAGGGCATGGCAAGGCATCACCTGGATTTTCAAGCCTGGATCCCATTTAGTTGTTCCTGTTGTGCCATCCCATTTGGGTCTCAGTTGTGCACACAGATCCTGTAACAGGTTCTGATTCAGGCCCATACCTAATGTGAGGAGGGGTTTATTTTAAATATATGTATTTTATCTAGGGAGGGGGTTTATTTGTGCCTGGATGGTAATGTTGTGTGACCAGGGAGAAGAAAAAGCAGCTGGTTTTGCTACTGTGTGCTCCAGTTTGCTTCCAGACCATTGTGGCTCAGCTCGCTGCAGAACTTTGGCCGTGACACTGTGCACTAAAGTCTGGCACACCAAACCTTGAAGTCCAGCATATAGGTCCAGTAAAAGACCAGTTAACTTAGTGTGCCAGGTGGCTTTGGTAGCCAAATAATTCTTATTTATTGTTTTGTAAAACACCTGTGTGGCCATGGTCAGAATGAATGCAAGCTGTGAAATTGGCAATTTAATTAGTGAGGTCTGCGAGGGTACAAAAAAGTTGCTGAACTGACTTGATTTCCCCTTGAATAGTCCCACCTAGTATGTGTGAGCATATGTTGTAATCTCTGTCTTGCTTCCAAACTTAGTTTTAGCTGTCAGGAAAACTTATCTAATATTTGACTCTTTTTTTTAAAATTGTACCCTGTTCCACAGCACCATCAGGGTTTCTTTTTTTCC